>NW_027225385.1:5000-13710 GCF_041296235.1 Equus asinus | reverse complement strand
CTCTCTTGCCCATCTTTTTTTTTTTTTTTTTGTGGATTTCTCCGTGTTGCTTTTTCCCCAGGTCTCCACGCCCTTGTGTGTTTCTTTTGCTTAAAGATTGCCACCTGAGCTAGCCTCTGTTGCCCATCTTCGTCCGTTTCAGAGGGTGGATTTCTCAGTGTTGCCTTTTCGCCAGCTCCCCACGCCCTTGTGTGTTTCTTTTGCTTAAAGATTGTCACCTGAGCTAGGCACTGTTGCCCTGCTTCCTCAGTTTCAGAGGGTACCTTTTTCAGGGTTGCTTTTTCACCGGGTCTCCTCGCCATTGTATTTTTTTATCTTATTTTTTTTGCTTAAAGATTGCCACCTGAGCTAGCCTCTGTTGCGCTTCTTTCTCAGTTCTAGAGGGTAGATTTCTCCGTGTTGCTTTTTCCCCAGGTCTCCACGCACTTCCTTTTATTTTTCCTTAAAAATTGCCACCTGAGCTAGCCTCTGTTGTCCATCTTCGTCGGTTTCAGAGGGTAGATTTCTCACTGTGGCTTTTTTGCCAGGTCTGCACGCCCTTGTGTTTTTTTTCTGCTTAAAGGTTGCAACCTGAGCTAGCTTCTTTTGCCCATGTCCCTCAGTTTCAGAGGGTGGATTTCTCCGTGTTGCTTTTTCCCCAGGTCTCCACGCCCTTGTGTGTTTCTTTTGCTTAAAGATTGCCACCTGAGCTAGCCTCTGTTGCCCATCTTCGTCCGTTTCAGAGGGTGGATTTCTCAGTGTTGCCTTTTCGCCAGCTCCCCACCGCCTTGTGTGTTTCTTTTGCTTAAAGATTGTCACCTGAGCTAGGCACTGTTGCCCTGCTTCCTCAGTTTCAGAGGGTACCTTTTTCAGGGTTGCTTTTTCACCGGGTCTCCTCGCCATTGTATTTTTTTGATCTTATTTTTTTTGCTTAAAGATTGCCACCTGAGCTAGCCTCTGTTGCGCTTCTTGCTCAGTTCTAGAGGGTAGATTTCTCCGTGTTGCTTTTTCCCCAGGTCTCCACGCACTTCCTTTTATTTTTCCTTAAAATTGCCACCTGAGCTAGCCTCTGTTGTCCATCTTCGTCGGTTTCAGAGGGTAGATTTCTCACTGTTGCTTTTTTGCCAGGTCTGCACGCCCTTGTGTTTTTTTTCTGCTTAAAGGTTGCAACCTGAGCTAGCTTCTTTTGCCCATGTCCCCTCAGTTTCAGAGGGTGGATTTCTCCGTGTTGCTTTTTCCCCAGGCCTCCACGCCCTTGTGTGTTTCTTTGCTTAACGATTGCCACCTGAGCTAGCCTCTGTTGCCCATCTTCGTCCGTTTCAGAGGGTGGATTTCTCAGTGTTGCCTTTTCCCCAGCTCCCCACGCCCTTGTGTGTTTCTTTTGCTTAAAGATTGCCACCTGAGCTAGCCTCTGTTGTCCATCTTCGTCGGTTTCAGAGGGTAGATTTCTCACTGTTGCTTTTTTGCCAGGTCTGCACGCCCTTGTGTTTTTTTCTGCTTAAAGGTTGCAACCTGAGCTAGCTTCTTTTGCCCATGTCCCTCAGTTTCAGAGGGTGGATTTCTCCGTGTTGCTTTTTCCCCAGGCCTCCACGCCCTTGTGTGTTTCTTTTGCTTAAAGATTGCCACCTGAAGCCAGCCTCTCTTGCCCATCTTCCTCAGTTTCAGAGGGTAGATATTTCAGGGTTGCTTTTTCCCCAGGTCTCCACGCCTTTGTGTTTTGTTTTTGCTTAACGAGTGCCACCTGAGCTAGCCTCTCTTGCCCATGTTCCTCAGTTTCAGAGGGTAGATATTTCAGGGTTGCTTTGTCCCCAGGGCTCCACGCCTTTGTGCTTTGTTTTTGCTTAAGGATTGCCACCTGAGGTAGCCTCTCTTGCCCATCTTCTCAGTTTCAGAGGGTGGATTTCTCCGTGTTGCTTTTTCCCCAGGTCTCCACGCCCTTGTGTGTTTCTTTTGCTTAAAGATTGCCACCTGAGCTAGCCTCTGTTGCCCATCTTCGTCCGTTTCAGAGGGTGGATTTCTCAGTGTTGCCTTTTCGCCAGCTCCCCACGCCCTTGTGTGTTTCTTTTGCTTAAAGATTGTCACCTGAGCTAGGCACTGTTGCCCTGCTTCCTCAGTTTCAGAGGGTACCTTTTTTCAGGGTTGCTTTTTCACCGGGTCTCCTCGCCATTGTATTTTTTTATCTTATTTTTTTTGCTTAAAGATTGCCACCTGAGCTAGCCTCTGTTGCGCTTCTTTCTCAGTTCTAGAGGGTAGATTTCTCCGTGTTGCTTTTTCCCCAGGTCTCCACGCACTTCCTTTTATTTTTCCTTAAAAATTGCCACCTGAGCTAGCCTCTGTTGTCCATCTTCGTCGGTTTCAGAGGGTAGATTTCTCACTGTTGCTTTTTTGCCAGGTCTGCACGCCCTTGTGTTTTTTTTTCTGCTTAAAGGTTGCAACCTGAGCTAGCTTCTTTTGCCCATGTCCCTCAGTTTCAGAGGGTGGATTTCTCCGTGTTGCTTTTTCCCCAGGCCTCCACGCCCTTGTGTGTTTCTTTTGCTTAAAGATTGCCACCTGAAGCCAGCCTCTCTTGCCCATCTTCCTCAGTTTCAGAGGGTAGATATTTCAGGGTTGCTTTTTCCCCAGGTCTCCACGCCTTTGTGTTTTGTTTTTGCTTAACGAGTGCCACCTGAGCTAGCCTCTCTTGCCCATGTTCCTCAGTTTCAGAGGGTAGATATTTCAGGGTTGCTTTGTCCCCAGGGCTCCACGCCTTTGTGCTTTGTTTTTGCTTAAGGATTGCCACCTGAGGTAGCCTCTCTTGCCCATCTTCCTCAGTTTCAGAGGGTGGATTTCTCCGTGTTGCTTTTTCCCCAGGTCTCCACGCCCTTGTGTGTTTCTTTTGCTTAAAGATTGCCACCTGAGCTAGCCTCTGTTGCCCATCTTCGTCCGTTTCAGAGGGTGGATTTCTCAGTGTTGCCTTTTCGCCAGCTCCCCACGCCCTTGTGTGTTTCTTTTGCTTAAAGATTGTCACCTGAGCTAGGCACTGTTGCCCTGCTTCCTCAGTTTCAGAGGGTACCTTTTTCAGGGTTGCTTTTTCACCGGGTCTCCTCGCCATTGTATTTTTTTATCTTATTTTTTTTGCTTAAAGATTGCCACCTGAGCTAGCCTCTGTTGCGCTTCTTTCTCAGTTCTAGAGGGTAGATTTCTCCGTGTTGCTTTTTCCCCAGGTCTCCACGCACTTCCTTTTATTTTTCCTTAAAAATTGCCACCTGAGCTAGCCTCTGTTGTCCATCTTCGTCGGTTTCAGAGGGTAGATTTCTCACTGTGGCTTTTTTGCCAGGTCTGCACGCCCTTGTGTTTTTTTTCTGCTTAAAGGTTGCAACCTGAGCTAGCTTCTTTTGCCCATGTCCCTCAGTTTCAGAGGGTGGATTTCTCCGTGTTGCTTTTTCCCCAGGCCTCCACGCCCTTGTGTGTTTCTTTTGCTTAACGATTGCCACCTGAGCTAGCCTCTGTTGCCCATCTTCGTCCGTTTCAGAGGGTGGATTTCTCAGTGTTGCCTTTTCCCCAGCTCCCCACGCCCTTGTGTGTTTCTTTTGCTTAAAGATTGCCACCTGAAGCCAGCCTCTCTTGCCCATCTTCCTCAGTTTCAGAGGGTAGATATTTCAGGGTTGCTTTTTCCCCAGGTCTCCACGCCCTTTGGGTTTTGTTTTTGCTTAACGATTGCCACCTGAGCTAGCCTCTCTTGCCCATCTTCCTGAGTTTCAGAGGGTCGATATCTCCGTGTTGCTGCTTCCCCAGGTCTCCACGCCCTTGTGTGTTTCTTTTGCTTAACGTTTGCCACCTGAAGCCAGCCTCTCTTGCCCATCTTCCTCAGTTTCAGAGGGTAGATATTTCAGGGTTGCTTTTTCCCCAGGTCTCCACGCCTTTGTGTTTTGTTTTTGCTTAACGAGTGCCACCTGAGCTAGCCTCTCTTGCCCATGTTCCTCAGTTTCAGAGGGTAGATATTTCAGGGTTGCTTTGTCCCCAGGGCTCCACGCCTTTGTGCTTTGTTTTTGCTTAAGGATTGCCACCTGAGGTAGCCTCTCTTGCCCATCTTCCTCAGTTTCAGAGGGTGGATTTCTCCGTGTTGCTTTTTCCCCAGGTCTCCACGCCCTTGTGTGTTTCTTTTGCTTAAAGATTGCCACCTGAGCTAGCCTCTGTTGCCCATCTTCGTCCGTTTCAGAGGGTGGATTTCTCAGTGTTGCCTTTTCGCCAGCTCCCCACGCCCTTGTGTGTTTCTTTTGCTTAAAGATTGTCACCTGAGCTAGGCACTGTTGCCCTGCTTCCTCAGTTTCAGAGGGTACCTTTTTCAGGGTTGCTTTTTCACCGGGTCTCCTCGCCATTGTATTTTTTTATCTTATTTTTTTTTGCTTAAAGATTGCCACCTGAGCTAGCCTCTGTTGCGCTTCTTTCTCAGTTCTAGAGGGTAGATTTCTCCGTGTTGCTTTTTCCCCAGGTCTCCACGCACTTCCTTTTATTTTTCCTTAAAAATTGCCACCTGAGCTAGCCTCTGTTGTCCATCTTCGTCGGTTTCAGAGGGTAGATTTCTCACTGTGGCTTTTTTGCCAGGTCTGCACGCCCTTGTGTTTTTTTTTCTGCTTAAAGGTTGCAACCTGAGCTAGCTTCTTTTGCCCATGTCCCTCAGTTTCAGAGGGTGGATTTCTCCGTGTTGCTTTTTCCCCAGGCCTCCACGCCCTTGTGTGTTTCTTTTGCTTAACGATTGCCACCTGAGCTAGCCTCTGTTGCCCATCTTCGTCCGTTTCAGAGGGTGGATTTCTCAGTGTTGCCTTTTCCCCAGCTCCCCCACGCCCTTGTGTGTTTCTTTTGCTTAAAGATTGCCACCTGAGCTAGCCTCTGTTGTCCATCTTCCTCAGTTTCAGAGGGTAGATTTTTCAGGGTTGCTTTTTTGCCAGGTCTCCACGCCCTTGTGTTTTTTTCTGCTTAAAGGTTGCAACCTGAGCTAGCTTCTTTTGCCCATGTCCCTCAGTTTCAGAGGGTGGATTTCTCCGTGTTGCTTTTTCCCCAGGCCTCCACGCCCTTGTGTGTTTCTTTTGCTTAAAGATTGCCACCTGAAGCCAGCCTCTCTTGCCCATCTTCCTCAGTTTCAGAGGGTAGATATTTCAGGGTTGCTTTTTCCCCCAGGTCTCCACGCCTTTGTGTTTTGTTTTTGCTTAACGAGTGCCACCTGAGCTAGCCTCTCTTGCCCATGTTCCTCAGTTTCAGAGGGTAGATATTCAGGGTTGCTTTGTCCCCCAGGGCTCCACGCCTTTGTGCTTTGTTTTTTGCTTAAGGATTGCCACCTGAGGTAGCCTCTCTTGCCCATCTTCCTCAGTTTCAGAGGGTGGATTTCTCCGTGTTGCTTTTTCCCCAGGCCTCCACGCCCTTGTGTGTTTCTTTTGCTTAAAGATTGCCACCTGAAGCCAGCCTCTCTTGCCCATCTTCCTCAGTTTCAGAGGGTAGATATTTCAGGGTTGCTTTTTCCCCAGGTCTCCACGCCTTTGTGTTTTGTTTTTGCTTAACGAGTGCCACCTGAGCTAGCCTCTCTTGCCCATGTTCCTCAGTTTCAGAGGGTAGATATTTCAGGGTTGCTTTGTCCCCAGGGCTCCACGCCTTTGTGCTTTGTTTTTGCTTAAGGATTGCCACCTGAGGTAGCCTCTCTTGCCCATCTTCCTCAGTTTCAGAGGGTGGATTTCTCCGTGTTGCTTTTTCCCCAGGTCTCCACGCCCTTGTGTGTTTCTTTTGCTTAAAGATTGCCACCTGAGCTAGCCTCTGTTGGCCCATCTTCGTCCGTTTCAGAGGGTGGATTTCTCAGTGTTGCCTTTTCGCCAGCTCCCCACGCCCTTGTGTGTTTCTTTGCTTAAAGATTGTCACCTGAGCTAGGCACTGTTGCCCTGCTTTCCTCAGTTTCAGAGGGTACCTTTTTCAGGGTTGCTTTTTGACCGGGTCTCCTCGCCATTGTATTTTTTTATCTTATTTTTTTTGCTTAAAGATTGCCACCTGAGCTAGCCTCTGTTGCGCTTCTTTCTCAGTTCTAGAGGGTAGATTTCTCCGTGTTGCTTTTTCCCCAGGTCTCCACGCACTTCCTTTCATTTTTCCTTAAAAATTGCCACCTGAGCTAGCCCCCTGTTGCCCATCTTCGTCGGTTTCAGAGGGTAGATTTCTCAGTGTTGATTTTTCCCCATTTCTCCCACGCCCTCGTGCTTTTTTTTTTTTATTTCCTTAAATGTCGGCGCCTGAGCTAGCTTCTTTTGCCCATCTTCGTCAGTTTCAGCGGGTAGACTCTCCGCCTGCCTTCGACAGGCCCTCTGGACCTGGAAAGCTTTCCTCCTCCCGTCATCACGGTCCTTCTCGGATGACGTGCCTGGTTTCGGTTTGGACCGTCCCCGCCCGCCCTGATTTTCTAAGTCCTCCCGGGAACCCCGGGGGCGCTCCAGCCGCTCCGGGAAGCGGCGGGCCTCCCGGCCGCACCGGCCCAGCCCGGCCCGGGCCGCCCCCTGGCCTCTCTGGGGGGAACTCTCCCCTTCCCCTTCCCGGTGATCGCCCGAGAAACCTTTCCCGAGTCCCCCTCCTGCGGCTGGGGCTGCGCCTTGGCGGCCGGGAGCCCGCGGGCGGACGCCCCGGGGCCGCACTGGGCCGGGAGGCTGGGTCCGAGGGGGCTCCGGGACGGGATCGGGCGGCCCGGCGGCCCGGCTGTGCTCCCCGGCGGGCCCGCGCTCCGGCTCCGTCCCGCTGAGGCGGTCGTCGGTCGCCGGGTGCCACCTGGCGGCCGCTTTTATATCGTCTCTTTCCTCCGGAGCTCCGGCGACGCGGGCCAAGGGGACGGGACTCGGCCGCGGTGACCGAGGCAGAGTCCCCGGGAGGCCGGCGTCGCTGGCGGATCTGGCCCGGTGGCGCCGGGCGTGAGCGCGACGCCCGCTCGCCGGAGATTGGAGGTGCAGGCTACTGAGGGAGGTGGCTGTCGCCGCGCCGCCCGGTGCCGGCCGGGGGTGTGGGGGCCTCCCGGACGGGGTCGACCAGCAGCCGCCGGTGCCCCTCCGTCCCCGGGAGGGGGGTGGGGGGCCGCCGCGGGGGAACGGGCGAGGGAGCTCGTCCCGTGCCCGGCCGTCGTCCCGAGGGCGGCCCGGTGGTCGGGCCTTCCGCGTCGCCGATCCCCTTTCCCGCGCCCCGCTCCGGAGGTGGGCGACCGGCCGGGGCCTTGCGGGGGAGGCCCGTGGGAGGGCGCCGACGGGCTCGGCCGCCGGGCTGGCCTTTTCCCCCACTGGTCTTCCGAGTCGACCGGCTCTGGCGGTGGGGGACCGGGCCCGGTCCTCGGATGGCCTCCTCCTCCGTGGCAGTTTTTTTTTTCCAAGTCCCGCCCTGGAGAAGAGCGTGGACCGGCCCCCGGGAGCCCTCGAGGGCGGGCCGGGGAGGGCGTCCCCGGCCCGGACGCGTGCCCGGGGTGGGTCCGGGCCGTCGGACCGGACTTCTCTCTCCGAGTTTCGCGGGTCGCGTCTTTGTCCGGAGGCGGGAGGGGGCCGGCCTCGAGGCGTAGGTGGAGCCCCGGCTGAGGGACGGGAGCCACGGTCCCGCCCCGGGCCCGGTCGCCGGAGGCGCCTCCGCGGAATTCTTTTCTAAGTCCTGACCCGGCGACTCAGAGGGAGGGACCGACCGGTCCCGGCCCGCGCGGGCGGCCCGGGGAGGCTGTCCCCGGCTCCCCCTGCCGCCACGCTTCTGGGGGTCGACCAGATGGCCCCGGGTGCTCCGGGCCTGGTGGCGATGGGGTCGTGCTTGGGGTCTGGTGGCCGTGGCCGTGATCCAGGGGTTCCCCTGGTGATCCGTGGGTGGGCCCCGTCTCCGGGCGCGGCGATTCTTGCCCCCGAATGGGTGGTTTTGTGCCGCCCAGATAAGTGCTGACACGCTCTGCTCGGGTGACAGTCGCCCGAGAGCTTCCGGGTGCCTGGATGCGTGTGCGGGGAGGGCTCCGGGCTCTGGCCGAGAACCGGACGCCCGTTTCCACCCCCCGCCGCTTGAGCCGCCCGCTGGGGCCTGCGCGCCGGCTCTTGTGCGTTCCAGGCGCCCCCCACGACCGTGGTGCCACCTCCGGTCTCTGGTACCCGAGGGCGGCGGGGTTAGGGGCGCGGGGTCCTCTACCACGTGCACTCCCTGCCGCCGGCACCCGGGTGCTGGTCCGCGACTTACCCCATCCCACCGGCTCCGTGCCAGTGCGTGTCAGGCGTTCTCGTCCTGGGGTCGTCGCCCGCGCTTGCTGGAGGAGGAGAGGGGTCGGTGAGGCTGAAGCAGGCTCCTCCGCTCGCTGTCCTCGCCGGCCTTCCCCTTGCTCGGGGGTCCCTCGCGTTATGCTGCCGACCGATGTGGTGATGCTGTGCTCTCCCGGGCCGGGCCTAAGCCGTGCCAGACGAGGGACGGACGTTCATGGCGAACGGGACCGCTCTTCTCGCTCTGCCCGCGGGGTCCCCTCGCCCGTTCTCCCCCCGCTGCGAGTGGCGTGTGGGAGGCGGCAGGGGTGCGGAATCCGGCCCGACCCTCGCTCCCCCCGCCCCGTGCCTCGTGGCGTGGGCGGGTGTCGGGGTCTCCGTGACGCGGCGGATGCTCTGCCTGTGCCTCTTGGCTGTGTCCTCGCGGGCGGCCCTCCCCGCGGTGGGGCGGGCCGTGTTGCCGCCGCGCCGCGCGCCTTCCCGGGCGCGTGAGCGCGTTCCCCAGGCCGTTGGCGGTGCCC
>NW_027225384.1:12500-19569 GCF_041296235.1 Equus asinus | reverse complement strand
GCCAGGTCTGCACGCCCTTGTGTTTTTTTTCTGCTTAAAGGTTGCAACCTGAGCTAGCTTCTTTTGCCCATGTCCCTCAGTTTCAGAGGGTGGATTTCTCCGTGTTGCTTTTTCCCCAGGCCTCCACGCCCTTGTGTGTTTCTTTTGCTTAAAGATTGCCACCTGAAGCCAGCCTCTCTGCCCATCTTCCTCAGTTTCAGAGGGTAGATATTTCAGGGTTGCTTTTTCCCCAGGTCTCCACGCCTTTGTGTTTTGTTTTTGCTTAACGATTGCCACCTGAGCTAGCCTCTCTTGCCCATGTTCTCAGTTTCAGAGGGTAGATATTTCAGGGTTGCTTTGTCCCCAGGGCTCCACGCCTTTGTGCTTTGTTTTTGCTTAAGGATTGCCACCTGAGGTAGCCTCTCTTGCCCATCTTCCTCAGTTTCAGAGGGTGGATTTCTCCGTGTTGCTTTTTCCCAGGTCTCCACGCCCTTGTGTGTTTCTTTTGCTTAAAGATTGCCACCTGAGCTAGCCTCTGTTGCCCATCTTCGTCCGTTTCAGAGGGTGGATTTCTCAGTGTTGCCTTTTCGCCAGCTCCCCACGCCCTTGTGTGTTTCTTTTGCTTAAAGATTGTCACCTGAGCTAGGCACTGTTGCCCTGCTTCCTCAGTTTCAGAGGGTACCTTTTTCAGGGTTGCTTTTTCACCGGGTCTCCTCGCCATTGTATTTTTTTATCTTATTTTTTTTTGCTTAAAGATTGCCACCTGAGCTAGCCTCTGTTGCGCTTCTTTCTCAGTTCTAGAGGGTAGATTTCTCCGTGTTGCTTTTTCCCCAGGTCTCCACGCACTTCCTTTTATTTTTCCTTAAAAATTGCCACCTGAGCTAGCCTCTGTTGTCCATCTTCGTCGGTTTCAGAGGGTAGATTTCTCACTGTTGCTTTTTTGCCAGGTCTGCACGCCCTTGTGTTTTTTTTCTGCTTAAAGGTTGCAACCTGAGCTAGCTTCTTTTGCCCATGTCCCTCAGTTTCAGAGGGTGGATTTCTCCGTGTTGCTTTTTCCCCAGGCCTCCACGCCCTTGTGTGTTTCTTTTGCTTAACGATTGCCACCTGAGCTAGCCTCTGTTGCCCATCTTCGTCCGTTTCAGAGGGTGGATTTCTCAGTGTTGCCTTTCCCCAGCTCCCCACGCCCTTGTGTGTTTCTTTTGCTTAAAGATTGCCACCTGAAGCCAGCCTCTCTTGCCCATCTTCCTCAGTTTCAGAGGGTAGATATTTCAGGGTTGCTTTTTCCCCAGGTCTCCACGCCTTTGGGTTTTGTTTTTGCTTAACGATTGCCACCTGAGCTAGCCTCTGTTGCCCATCTTCGTCCATTTCAGAGGGTGGATTTCTCAGTGTTGCCTTTTCCCAGCTCCCCACGCCCTTGTGTGTTTCTTTTGCTTAAAGATTGCCACCTGAAGCCAGCCTCTCTTGCCCATCTTCCTCAGTTTCAGAGGGTAGATATTTCAGGGTTGCTTTTTCCCCAGGTCTCCACGCCTTTGGGTTTTGTTTTTGCTTAACGAGTGCCACCTGAGCTAGCCTCTCTTGCCCATGTTCCTCAGTTTCAGAGGGTAGATATTTCAGGGTTGCTTTGTCCCCAGGGCTCCACGCCTTTGTGCTTTGTTTTTGCTTAAGGATTGCCACCTGAGGTAGCCTCTCTTGCCCATCTTCCTCAGTTTCAGAGGGTGGATTTCTCCGTGTTGCTTTTTCCCCAGGTCTCCACGCCCTTGTGTGTTTCTTTTGCTTAACGATTGCCACCTGAGCTAGCCTCTGTTGCCCATCTTCGTCCGTTTCAGAGGGTGGATTTCTCAGTGTTGCCTTTTCGCCAGCTCCCCACGCCCTTGTGTGTTTCTTTTGCTTAAAGATTGTCACCTGAGCTAGGCACTGTTGCCCTGCTTCCTCAGTTTCAGAGGGTACCTTTTTCAGGGTTGCTTTTTGACCGGTCTCCTCGCCATTGTATTTTTTTATCTTATTTTTTTTGCTTAAAGATTGCCACCTGAGCTAGCCTCTGTTGCGCTTCTTTCTCAGTTCTAGAGGGTAGATTTCTCCGTGTTGCTTTTTCCCCAGGTCTCCACGCACTTCCTTTTATTTCTCCTTAAAATTGCCACCTGAGCTAGCCTCTGTTGTCCATCTTCGTCGGTTTCAGAGGGTAGATTTCTCACTGTTGCTTTTTTGCCAGGTCTGCACGCCCTTGTGTTTTTTTTCTGCTTAAAGGTTGCAACCTGAGCTAGCTTCTTTTGCCCATGTCCCTCAGTTTCAGAGGGTGGATTTCTCCGTGTTGCTTTTTCCCAGGCCTCCACGCCCTTGTGTGTTTCTTTTGCTTAACGTTTGCCACCTGAAGCCAGCCTCTCTTGCCCGTCTTCCTCAGTTTCAGAGGGTAGATATTTCAGGGTTGCTTTTTCCCAGGTCTCCACGCCTTTGTGTTTTGTTTTTGCTTAACGATTGCCACCTGAAGCCAGCCTCTCTTGCCCATCTTCCTCAGTTTCAGAGGGTAGATATTTCAGGGTTGCTTTTTCCCCAGGTCTCCACGCCTTTGTGTTTTGTTTTTGCTTAACGAGTGCCACCTGAGCTAGCCTCTCTTGCCCATGTTCCTCAGTTTCAGAGGGTAGATATTTCAGGGTTGCTTTGTCCCCAGGGCTCCACGCCTTTGTGCTTTGTTTTTGCTTAAGGATTGCCACCTGAGGTAGCCTCTCTTGCCCATCTTCCTCAGTTTCAGAGGGTAGATATTTCAGGGTTGCTTTTTCCCAGGTCTCCACGCCTTTGGGTTTTGTTTTTGCTTAACGATTGCCACCTGAGCTAGCCTCTGTTGCCCATCTTCGTCCGTTTCAGAGGGTGGATTTCTCAGTGTTGCCTTTTCCCCAGCTCCCCACGCCCTTGTGTGTTTCTTTTGCTTAAAGATTGCCACCTGAAGCCAGCCTCTCTTGCCCATCTTCCTCAGTTTCAGAGGGTAGATATTTCAGGGTTGCTTTTTCCCCAGGTCTCCACGCCTTTGTGTTTTGTTTTTGCTTAACGAGTGCCACCTGAGCTAGCCTCTCTTGCCCATGTTCCTCAGTTTCAGAGGGTAGATATTTCAGGGTTGCTTTGTCCCCAGGGCTCCACGCCTTTGTGCTTTGTTTTTGCTTAAGGATTGCCACCTGAGGTAGCCTCTCTTGCCCATCTTCCTCAGTTTCAGAGGGTGGATTTCTCCGTGTTGCTTTTTCCCCAGGTCTCCACGCCCTTGTGTGTTTCTTTTGCTTAAAGATTGCCACCTGAGCTAGCCTCTGTTGCCCATCTTCGTCCGTTTCAGAGGGTGGATTTCTCAGTGTTGCCTTTTCGCCAGCTCCCCACGCCCTTGTGTGTTTCTTTTGCTTAAAGATTGTCACCTGAGCTAGGCACTGTTGCCCTGCTTCCTCAGTTTCAGAGGGTACCTTTTTCAGGGTTGCTTTTTCACCGGGTCTCCTCGCCATTGTATTTTTTTATCTTATTTTTTTTGCTTAAAGATTGCCACCTGAGCTAGCCTCTGTTGCGCTTCTTTCTCAGTTCTAGAGGGTAGATTTCTCCGTGTTGCTTTTTCCCCAGGTCTCCACGCACTTCCTTTCATTTTTCCTTAAAAATTGCCACCTGAGCTAGCCCCTGTTGCCCATCTTCGTCGGTTTCAGAGGGTAGATTTCTCAGTGTTGATTTTTCCCCATTTCTCCACGCCCTCGTGCTTTTTTTTTTTTATTTCCTTAGATGTCGGCGCCTGAGCTAGCTTCTTTTGCCCATCTTCGTCAGTTTCAGCGGGTAGACTCTCCGCCTGCCTTCGACAGGCCCTCTGGACTGGAAAGCTTTCCTCCTCCCGTCATCACGGTCCTTCTCGGATGACGTGCCTGGTTTCGGTTTGACCGTCCCCGCCCGCCCTGATTTTCTAAGTCCTCCCGGGAACCCCGGGGGCGCTCCAGCCGCTCCGGGAAGCGGCGGCCTCCCGGCCGCACCGGCCCAGCCCGGCCCGGGCCGCCCCCTGGCCTCTCTGGGGGGAACTCTCCCCTTCCCCTTCCCGGTGATCGCCCGAGAAACCTTTTCCGAGTCCCCCTCCTGCGGCTGGGGCTGCGCCTTGGCGGCCGGGAGCCCGCGGGCGGACGCCCCGGGGCCGCACTGGGCCGGGAGGCTGGGTCCGAGGGGGCTCCGGGACGGGATCGGGCGGCCCGGCGGCCCGGCTGTGCTCCCCGGCGGGCCCGCGCTCCGGCTCCGTCCCGCTGAGGCGGTCGTCGGTCGCCGGGTGCCACCTGGCGGCCGCTTTTATATCGTCTCTTTCCTCCGGAGCTCCGGCGACGCGGGCCAAGGGACGGGACTCGGCCGCGGTGACCGAGGCAGAGTCCCGGGAGGCCGGCGTCGCTGGCGGGATCTGGCCCGGTGGCGCCGGGGCGTGAGCGCGACGCCCGCTCGCCGGAGATTGGAGGTGCAGGCTACTGAGGGAGGTGGCTGTCGCCGCGCCGCCCGGTGCCGGCCGGGGTGTGGGGCCTCCCGGACGGGTCGACCAGCAGCCGCCGGTGCCCCTCCGTCCCCGGGAGGGGGTGGGGGGCCGCCGCGGGGGAACGGGCGAGGGAGCTCGTCCCGTGCCCGGCCGTCGTCCCGAGGGCGGCCCGGTGGTCGGGCCTTCCGCGTCGCCGATCCCCTTTCCGCGCCCCGCTCCGGAGGTGGGCGACCGGCCGGGGCCTTGCGGGGGAGGCCCGTGGAGGGCGCGACGGGCTCGGCCGCCGGGCTGGCCTTTTCCCCACTGGTCTTCCGAGTCGACCGGCTCTGGCGGTGGGGACCGGGCCCGGTCCTCGGATGCCTCCTCCTCCGTGGCAGTTTTTTTTTCCAAGTCCCGCCCTGGAGAAGAGCGTGGACCGGCCCCGGGAGCCCTCGAGGGCGGGCCGGGGAGGGCGTCCCCGGCCCGGACGCGTGCCCGGGGTGGGTCCGGGCCGTCGGACCGGACTTCTCTCTCCGAGTTTCGCGGGTCGCGTCTTTGTCCGGAGGCGGGAGGGGGCCGGCTCGAGGCGTAGGTGGAGCCCCGGCTGAGGGACGGGAGCCACGGTCCCGCCCCGGGCCCGGTCGCCGGAGGCGCCTCCGCGGAATTCTTTTCTAAGTCCTGACCCGGCGACTCAGAGGGAGGGACCGACCGGTCCCGGCCCGCGCGGGCGGCCCGGGGAGGCTGTCCCCGGCTCCCCCTGCCGCCACGCTTCTGGGGTCGACCAGATGGCCCCGGGAGCTCCGGGCCTGGTGGCGATGGGGTCGTGCTTGGGGTCTGGTGGCCGTGGCCGTGATCCAGGGGTTCCCCTGGTGATCCGTGGGTGGGCCCCGTCTCCGGGCGCGGCGATTCTTGCCCCCGAATGGGTGGTTTTGTGCCGCCAGATAAGTGCTGACACGCTCTGCTCGGGTGACAGTCGCCCGAGAGCTTCCGGGTGCCTGGATGCGTGTGCGGGGAGGGCTCCGGGCTCTGGCCGAGAACCGGACGCCCGTTTCCACCCCCGCCGCTTGAGCCGCCCGCTGGGGCCTGCGCGCCGGCTCTTGTGCGTTCCAGGCGCCCCCACGACCGTGGTGCCACCTCCGGTCTCTGGTACCCGAGGGCGGCGGGGTTAGGGGCGCGGGGTCCTCTACCACGTGCACTCCCTGCCGCCGGCACCCGGGTGCGGTCGCGACTTACCCCATCCCACCGGCTCCGTGCCAGTGCGTGTCAGGCGTTCTCGTCCTGGGGTCGTCGCCCGCGCTTGCTGGAGGAGGAGAGGGGTCGGTGAGGCTGAAGCAGGCTCCTCCGCTCGCTGTCCTCGCCGGCCTTCCCTTGCTCGGGGGTCCCTCGCGTTATGCTGCCGACCGATGTGGTGATGCTGTGCTCTCCCGGGCCGGGCCTAAGCCGTGCCAGACGAGGGACGGACGTTCATGGCGAACGGGACCGCTCTTCTCGCTCTGCCCGCGGGTCCCCTCGCCCGTTCTCCCCCGCTGCGAGTGGCGTGTGGGAGGCGGCAGGGGTGCGGAATCCGGCCTGACCTCGCTCCCCCGCCCCGTGCCTCGTGGCGTGGGCGGTGTCGGGGTCTCCGTGACGCGGCGGATGCTCTGCCTGTGCCTCTTGGCTGTGTCTCGCGGGCGGCCCTCCCCGCGGTGGGGCGGGCCGTGTTGCCGCCGCGCCGCGCGCCTTCCCGGGCGCGTGAGCGCGTTCCCCAGGCCGTTGGCGGTGCCCCTGGAGCGTTCCAGGTCGTCCCTCAGGCGCCCGAGGCCGAGTGGCGGTGTCGTTCTCTGTTCCCGTCGGCCTCCTCAGGTAACCACTGCGCTGGTGTGTCTGAGGAGCGGGGGGGTCGAGTCGGTAAGGGAGGCGTGCCCCTCGTCCCCCTCGGGGGGGACGGGTGCCTCGTCGCCCCCCACGGCGTGCCGTGTGGGGGCGGGCAGGCTCGGGCGCGTGCCCGCGCGTTCCCCTTGCTGGGGTTTCCCCGCGGGTGTGGGAGTGACCGTGGCGGGCCGAGCCAGCGGCGTGGCGCTGGCTCTTTGGTTGGGAGGTGCTGTTTGATCGGCACCTCCGTCCCAGTCTCTGCCTCCCTTGGTCTCTCGGCCTGAGGGGAGGCACTGACTTGGGAGCCGCACAGGGGCCTTGTAGATCCCTAGCTAAGCCCAGTGTGGCCAGAGATGGCGAGCCCGGGGCAGCGCGGGCTCGCGGCCCTGACCACGGACGCTCCGACTTGCTCTAGGCCTTACCTCTACCGCAGACCCCTCCTGCATTGCGTGGCCATGGTGTCTGTAAGCGCCTTGGTGGGCCCGATGGCGGACGATGGGCGGGGGCGACACGCCCTCGGTGAGAAAGCCTTCTCTAGCGATCCGAGAGGGTGCCTTGGGGTACCGGACCCCCCAGCCGCCGCCCCTCCTTTGCGCGTAGTAGCCACGGACGCCACCACCGTGGCGCGTGGGCAGAGCTGCTCTTTGCCTACCGCGGCCGGCGCCTCCCCCCTCCGAGTCGGGGGAGGGTCACGCCCGGCCGGGCCGTCGTCGGGCGCGGGGCCGCGCGTGTGCGCGAGCGTGCGCGTGGTTCTCCCGTCGCGCGCTGGGGCGGGGAGAGGGCCCGGCCCCGTCCGGG
>NW_027225383.1:10000-25354 GCF_041296235.1 Equus asinus | reverse complement strand
GGGTGGATTTCTCAGTGTTGCCTTTTCTTTTGCTCCCCACGGCCCTTGTGTGTTTCTTTTGCTTAAGATTGTCCACCTGAGCTAGGCACTGTTGCCCTGCTTCCATCAGTTTCAGAGGGTACCTTTTTCAGGGTTGCTTTTTCACCGCGTCTCCTCGCCATTGTATTTTTTTATCTTATTTTTTTTTGCTTAAAGATTGCCACCTGAGCTAGCCTCTGTTGCGCTTCTTTCTCAGTTCTAGAGGGTAGATTTCTCCGTGTTGCTTTTTCCCCAGGTCTCCACGCACTTCCTTTTATTTTTCCTTAAAATTGCCACCTGAGCTAGCCTCTGTTGTCCATCTTCGTCGGTTTCAGAGGGTAGATTTCTCACTGTGGCTTTTTTGCCAGGTCTGCACGCCCTTGTGTTTTTTTTTCTGCTTAAAGGTTGCAACCTGAGCTAGCTTCTTTTGCCCATGTCCCTCAGTTTCAGAGGGTGGATTTCTCCGTGTTGCTTTTTCCCCAGGCCTCCACGCCCTTGTGTGTTTCTTTTGCTTAAAGATTGCCACCTGAAGCCAGCCTCTCTTGCCCATCTTCCTCAGTTTCAGAGGGTAGATATTTCAGGTTGCTTTTCCCCAGGTCTCCACGCCTTTGTGTTTTGTTTTTGCTTAACGATTGCCACCTGAGCTAGCCTCTCTTGCCCATGTTCCTCAGTTTCAGAGGGTAGATATTTCAGGGTTGCTTTGTCCCCAGGGCTCCACGCCTTTGTGCTTTGTTTTTGCTTAAGGATTGCCACCTGAGGTAGCCTCTCTTGCCCATCTTCCTCAGTTTCAGAGGGTGGATTTCTCCGTGTTGCTTTTTCCCCAGGTCTCCACGCCCTTGTGTGTTTCTTTTGCTTAAAGATTGCCACCTGAGCTAGCCTCTGTTGCCCATCTTCGTCCGTTTCAGAGGGTGGATTTCTCAGTGTTGCCTTTTCGCCAGCTCCCCACGCCCTTGTGTGTTTCTTTTGCTTAAAGATTGTCACCTGAGCTAGGCACTGTTGCCCTGCTTCCTCAGTTTCAGAGGGTACCTTTTTCAGGGTTGCTTTTTCACCGGGTCTCCTCGCCATTGTATTTTTTTATCTTATTTTTTTTGCTTAAAGATTGCCACCTGAGCTAGCCTCTGTTGCGCTTCTTTCTCAGTTCTAGAGGGTAGATTTCTCCGTGTTGCTTTTTCCCCAGGTCTCCACGCACTTCCTTTTATTTTTCCTTAAAAATTGCCACCTGAGCTAGCCTCTGTTGTCCATCTTCGTCGGTTTCAGAGGGTAGATTTCTCACTGTGGCTTTTTTGCCAGGTCTGCACGCCCTTGTGTTTTTTTCTGCTTAAAGGTTGCAACCTGAGCTAGCTTCTTTTGCCCATGTCCCTCAGTTTCAGAGGGTGGATTTCTCCGTGTTGCTTTTTCCCCAGGCCTCCCACGCCCTTGTGTGTTTCTTTTGCTTAACGATTGCCACCTGAGCTAGCCTCTGTTGCCCATCTTCGTCCGTTTCAGAGGGTGGATTTCTCAGTGTTGCCTTTTCCCCAGCTCCCCACGCCCTTGTGTGTTTCTTTTGCTTAAAGATTGCCACCTGAAGCCAGCCTCTCTTGCCCATCTTCCTCAGTTTCAGAGGGTAGATATTTCAGGGTTGCTTTTTCCCCAGGTCTCCACGCCTTTGGGTTTTGTTTTTGCTTAACGATTGCCACCTGAGCTAGCCTCTCTTGCCCATCTTCCTGAGTTTCAGAGGGTCGATATCTCCGTGTTGCTGTTTCCCCAGGTCTCCACGCCTTGTGTGTTTCTTTTGCTTAACGTTTGCCACCTGAAGCCAGCCTCTCTTGCCCATCTTCCTCAGTTTCAGAGGGTAGATATTTCAGGGTTGCTTTTTCCCCAGGTCTCCACGCCTTTGTGTTTTGTTTTTGCTTAACGAGTGCCACCTGAGCTAGCCTCTCTTGCCCATGTTCCTCAGTTTCAGAGGGTAGATATTTCAGGGTTGCTTTGTCCCCAGGGCTCCACGCCTTTGTGCTTTGTTTTTGCTTAAGGATTGCCACCTGAGGTAGCCTCTCTTGCCCATCTTCCTCAGTTTCAGAGGGTGGATTTCTCCGTGTTGCTTTTCCCCAGGTCTCCACGCCCTTGTGTGTTTCTTTTGCTTAAAGATTGCCACCTGAGCTAGCCTCTGTTGCCCATCTTCGTCCGTTTCAGAGGGTGGATTTCTCAGTGTTGCCTTTTCGCCAGCTCCCCACGCCCTTGTGTGTTTCTTTTGCTTAAAGATTGTCACCTGAGCTAGGCACTGTTGCCCTGCTTCCTCAGTTTCAGAGGGTACCTTTTTCAGGGTTGCTTTTTCACCGGGTCTCCTCGCCATTGTATTTTTTTATCTTATTTTTTTTGCTTAAAGATTGCCACCTGAGCTAGCCTCTGTTGCGCTTCTTTCTCAGTTCTAGAGGGTAGATTTCTCCGTGTTGCTTTTTCCCCAGGTCTCCACGCACTTCCTTTTATTTTTCCTTAAAAATTGCCACCTGAGCTAGCCTCTGTTGTCCATCTTCGTCGGTTTCAGAGGGTAGATTTCTCACTGTGGCTTTTTTGCCAGGTCTGCACGCCCTTGTGTTTTTTTTCTGCTTAAAAGGTTGCAACCTGAGCTAGCTTCTTTTGCCCATGTCCCTCAGTTTCAGAGGGTGGATTTCTCCGTGTTGCTTTTTCCCCAGGCCTCCCACGCCCTTGTGTGTTTCTTTTGCTTAACGATTGCCACCTGAGCTAGCCTCTGTTGCCCATCTTCGTCCGTTTCAGAGGGTGGATTTCTCAGTGTTGCCTTTTCCCCAGCTCCCCACGCCCTTGTGTGTTTCTTTTGCTTAAAGATTGCCACCTGAGCTAGCCTCTGTTGTCCATCTTCGTCGGTTTCAGAGGGTAGATTACACACTGTTGCTTTTTTGCCAGGTCTGCACGCACTTGTGTTTTTTTCTGCTAAAGGTTGCAACCTGAGCTAGCTTCTTTTGCCCATGTCCCTCAGTTTCAGAGGGTGGATTTCTCCGTGTTGCTTTTTCCCCAGGCCTCCACGCCCTTGTGTGTTTCTTTTGCTTAAAGATTGCCACCTGAAGCCAGCCTCTCTTGCCCATCTTCCTCAGTTTCAGAGGGTAGATATTTCAGGGTTGCTTTTTCCCCAGGTCTCCACGCCTTTGTGTTTTGTTTTTGCTTAACGAGTGCCACCTGAGCTAGCCTCTCTTGCCCATGTTCCTCAGTTTCAGAGGGTAGATATTTCAGGGTTGCTTTGTCCCCAGGGCTCCACGCCTTTGTGCTTTGTTTTTGCTTAAGGATTGCCACCTGAGGTAGCCTCTCTTGCCCATCTTCCTCAGTTTCAGAGGGTGGATTTCTCCGTGTTGCTTTTTCCCCAGGTCTCCACGCCCTTGTGTGTTTCTTTTGCTTAAAGATTGCCACCTGAGCTAGCCTCTGTTGCCCATCTTCGTCCGTTTCAGAGGGTGGATTTCTCAGTGTTGCCTTTTCGCCAGCTCCCCACGCCCTTGTGTGTTTCTTTTGCTTAAAGATTGTCACCTGAGCTAGGCACTGTTGCCCTGCTTCCTCAGTTTCAGAGGGTACCTTTTTCAGGGTTGCTTTTTCACCGGGTCTCCTCGCCATTGTATTTTTTTATCTTATTTTTTTTGCTTAAAGATTGCCACCTGAGCTAGCCTCTGTTGCGCTTCTTTCTCAGTTCTAGAGGGTAGATTTCTCCGTGTTGCTTTTTCCCCAGGTCTCCACGCACTTCCTTTTATTTTTCCTTAAAAATTGCCACCTGAGCTAGCCTCTGTTGTCCATCTTCGTCGGTTTCAGAGGGTAGATTTCTCACTGTGGCTTTTTTGCCAGGTCTGCACGCCCTTGTGTTTTTTTTCTGCTTAAAGGTTGCAACCTGAGCTAGCTTCTTTTGCCCATGTCCCTCAGTTTCAGAGGGTGGATTTCTCCGTGTTGCTTTTTCCCCAGGTCTCCACGCCCTTGTGTGTTTCTTTTGCTTAAAGATTGCCACCTGAGCTAGCCTCTGTTGCCCATCTTCGTCCGTTTCAGAGGGTGGATTTCTCAGTGTTGCCTTTTCGCCAGCTCCCCACGCCCTTGTGTGTTTCTTTTGCTTAAAGATTGTCACCTGAGCTAGGCACTGTTGCCCTGCTTCCTCAGTTTCAGAGGGTACCTTTTTCAGGGTTGCTTTTTCACCGGGTCTCCTCGCCATTGTATTTTTTTATCTTATTTTTTTTGCTTAAAGATTGCCACCTGAGCTAGCCTCTGTTGCGCTTCTTTCTCAGTTCTAGAGGGTAGATTTCTCCGTGTTGCTTTTTCCCCAGGTCTCCACGCACTTCCTTTTATTTTTCCTTAAAAATTGCCACCTGAGCTAGCCTCTGTTGTCCATCTTCGTCGGTTTCAGAGGGTAGATTTCTCACTGTGGCTTTTTTGCCAGGTCTGCACGCCCTTGTGTTTTTTTTCTGCTTAAAGGTTGCACCTGAGCTAGCTTCTTTTGCCCATGTCCCTCAGTTTCAGAGGGTGGATTTCTCCGTGTTGCTTTTTCCCCAGGCCTCCACGCCCTTGTGTGTTTCTTTTGCTTAACGATTGCCACCTGAGCTAGCCTCTGTTGCCCATCTTCGTCCGTTTCAGAGGGTGGATTTCTCAGTGTTGCCTTTTCCCCAGCTCCCCACGCCCTTGTGTGTTTTCTTTTGCTTAAAGATTGCCACCTGAGCTAGCCTCTGTTGTCCATCTTCGTCGGTTTCAGAGGGTAGATTTCTCACTGTTGCTTTTTTGCCAGGTCTGCACGCACTTGTGTTTTTTTCTGCTTAAAGGTTGCAACCTGAGCTAGCTTCTTTTGCCCATGTCCCTCAGTTTCAGAGGGTGGATTTCTCCGTGTTGCTTTTTCCCCAGGCCTCCACGCCCTTGTGTGTTTCTTTTGCTTAAAGATTGCCACCTGAAGCCAGCCTCTCTTGCCCATCCTCCTCAGTTTCAGAGGGTAGATATTTCAGGGTTGCTTTTTCCCCAGGTCTCCACGCCTTTGTGTTTTGTTTTTTGCTTAACGAGTGCCACCTGAGCTAGCCTCTCTTGCCCATGTTCCTCAGTTTCAGAGGGTAGATATTTCAGGGTTGCTTTGTCCCCAGGGCTCCACGCCTTTGTGCTTTGTTTTTGCTTAAGGATTGCCACCTGAGGTAGCCTCTCTTGCCCATCTTCCTCAGTTTCAGAGGGTGGATTTCTCCGTGTTGCTTTTTCCCCAGGTCTCCACGCCCTTGTGTGTTTCTTTTGCTTAAAGATTGCCACCTGAGCTAGCCTCTGTTGCCCATCTTCGTCCGTTTCAGAGGGTGGATTTCTCAGTGTTGCCTTTTCCCCAGCTCCCCACGCCCTTGTGTGTTTCTTTTGCTTAAAGATTGTCACCTGAGCTAGGCACTGTTGCCCTGCTTCCTCAGTTTCAGAGGGTACCTTTTTCAGGGTTGCTTTTTCACCGGGTCTCCTCGCCATTGTATTTTTTTATCTTATTTTTTTTGCTTAAAGATTGCCACCTGAGCTAGCCTCTGTTGCGCTTCTTTCTCAGTTCTAGAGGGTAGATTTCTCCGTGTTGCTTTTTCCCCAGGTCTCCACGCACTTCCTTTTATTTTTCCTTAAAAATTGCCACCTGAGCTAGCCTCTGTTGTCCATCTTCGTCGGTTTCAGAGGGTAGATTTCTCACTGTGGCTTTTTTGCCAGGTCTGCACGCCCTTGTGTTTTTTTTCTGCTTAAAGGTTGCAACCTGAGCTAGCTTCTTTTGCCCATGTCCCTCAGTTTCAGAGGGTGGATTTCTCCGTGTTGCTTTTTCCCCAGGTCTCCACGCCCTTGTGTGTTTTCTTTTGCTTAAAGATTGCCACCTGAGCTAGCCTCTGTTGCCCATCTTCGTCCGTTTCAGAGGGTGGATTTCTCAGTGTTGCCTTTTCGCCAGCTCCCACGCCCTTGTGTGTTTCTTTTGCTTAAAGATTGTCACCTGAGCTAGGCACTGTTGCCCTGCTTCCTCAGTTTCAGAGGGTACCTTTTTCAGGGTTGCTTTTTCACCGGGTCTCCTCGCCATTGTATTTTTTTATCTTATTTTTTTTGCTTAAAGATTGCCACCTGAGCTACCCTCTGTTGCGCTTCTTGCTCAGTTCTAGAGGGTAGATTTCTCCGTGTTGCTTTTTCCCCAGGTCTCCACGCACTTCTTTTATTTTTCTTAAAAATTGCCACCTGAGCTAGCCTCTGTTGTCCATCTTCGTCGGTTTCAGAGGGTAGATTTCTCACTGTTGCTTCTTTGCCAGGTCTGCACGCCCTTGTGTTTTTTTTCTGCTTAAAGGTTGCAACCTGAGCTAGCTTCTTTTGCCCATGTCCCTCAGTTTCAGAGGGTGGATTTCTCCGTGTTGCTTTTTCCCCAGGCCTCCACGCCCTTGTGTGTTTCTTTTGCTTAACGATTGCCACCTGAGCTAGCCTCTGTTGCCCATCTTCGTCCGTTTCAGAGGGTGGATTTCTCAGTGTTGCCTTTTCCCAGCTCCCCACGCCCTTGTGTGTTTCTTTTGCTTAAAGATTGCCACCTGAGCTAGCCTCTGTTGTCCATCTTCGTCGGTTTCAGAGGGTAGATTTCTCACTGTTGCTTTTTTGCCAGGTCTGCACGCCCTTGTGTTTTTTTCTGCTTAAAGGTTGCAACCTGAGCTAGCTTCTTTTGCCCATGTCCCTCAGTTTCAGAGGGTGGATTTCTCCGTGTTGCTTTTTCCCCAGGCCTCCACGCCCTTGTGTGTTTATTTTGCTTAAAGATTGCCACCTGAAGCCAGCCTCTCTTGCCCATCTTCCTCAGTTTCAGAGGGTAGATATTTCAGGGTTGCTTTTTCCCCAGGTCTCCACGCCTTTGTGTTTTGTTTTTGCTTAACGAGTGCCACCTGAGCTAGCCTCTCTTGCCCATGTTCCTCAGTTTCAGAGGGTAGATATTTCAGGGTTGCTTTGTCCCCAGGGCTCCACGCCTTTGTGCTTTGTTTTTGCTTAAGGATTGCCACCTGAGGTAGCCTCTCTTGCCCATCTTCCTCAGTTTCAGAGGGTGGATTTCTCGTGTTGCTTTTTCCCCAGGCCTCCACGCCCTTGTGTGTTTCTTTTGCTTAAAGATTGCCACCTGAGCTAGCCTCTGTTGCCCATCTTCGTCCGTTTCAGAGGGTGGATTTCTCAGTGTTGCCTTTTCGCCAGCTCCCCACGCCCTTGTGTGTTTCTTTTGCTTAAAGATTGTCACCTGAGCTAGGCACTGTTGCCCTGCTTCCTCAGTTTCAGAGGGTACCTTTTTCAGGGTTGCTTTTTCACCGGGTCTCCTCGCCATTGTATTTTTTTATCTTATTTTTTTTGCTTAAAGATTGCCACCTGAGCTAGCCTCTGTTGCGCTTCTTTCTCAGTTCTAGAGGGTAGATTTCTCCGTGTTGCTTTTTCCCCAGGTCTCCACGCACTTCCTTTTATTTTTCCTTAAAAATTGCCACCTGAGCTAGCCTCTGTTGTCCATCTTCGTCGGTTTCAGAGGGTAGATTTCTCACTGTTGCTTTTTTGCCAGGTCTGCACGCCCTTGTGTTTTTTTTCTGCTTAAAGGTTGCAACCTGAGCTAGCTTCTTTTGCCATGTCCCTCAGTTTCAGAGGGTGGATTTCTCCGTGTTGCTTTTTCCCCAGGCCTCCACGCCCTTGTGTGTTTCTTTTGCTTAAAGATTGCCACCTGAAGCCAGCCTCTCTTGCCCATCTTCCTCAGTTTCAGAGGGTAGATATTTCAGGGTTGCTTTTTCCCAGGTCTCCACGCCTTTGTGTTTTGTTTTTGCTTAACGAGTGCCACCTGAGCTAGCCTCTCTTGCCCATGTTCCTCAGTTTCAGAGGGTAGATATTTCAGGGTTGCTTTGTCCCCAGGGCTCCACGCCTTTGTGCTTTGTTTTTTGCTTAAGGATTGCCACCTGAGGTATCCTCTCTTGCCCATCTTCCTCAGTTTCAGAGGGTGGATTTCTCCGTGTTGCTTTTTCCCCAGGTCTCCACGCCCTTGTGTGTTTCTTTTGCTTAAAGATTGCCACCTGAGCTAGCCTCTGTTGCCCATCTTCGTCCGTTTCAGAGGGTGGATTTCTCAGTGTTGCCTTTTCGCCAGCTCCCCACGCCCTTGTGTGTTTCTTTTGCTTAAAGATTGTCACCTGAGCTAGGCACTGTTGCCCTGCTTCCTCAGTTTCAGAGGGTACCTTTTTCAGGGTTGCTTTTTCACCGGGTCTCCTCGCCATTGTATTTTTTTATCTTATTTTTTTGCTTAAAGATTGCCACCTGAGCTAGCCTCTGTTGCGCTTCTTGCTCAGTTCTAGAGGGTAGATTTCTCCGTGTTGCTTTTTCCCCAGGTCTCCCACGCACTTCCTTTTATTTTTCCTTAAAAATTGCCACCTGAGCTAGCCTCTGTTGTCCATCTTCGTCGGTTTCAGAGGGTAGATTTCTCACTGTGGCTTTTTTGCCAGGTCTGCACGCCCTTGTGTTTTTTTTCTGCTTAAAGGTTGCAACCTGAGCTAGCTTCTTTTGCCCATGTCCCTCAGTTTCAGAGGGTGGATTTCTCCGTGTTGCTTTTTCCCCAGGCCTCCACGCCCTTGTGTGTTTCTTTTGCTTAACGATTGCCACCTGAGCTAGCCTCTGTTGCCCATCTTCGTCCGTTTCAGAGGGTGGATTTCTCAGTGTTGCCTTTTCCCCAGCTCCCCACGCCCTTGTGTGTTTCTTTTGCTTAAAGATTGCCACCTGAAGCCAGCCTCTCTTGCCCATCTTCCTCAGTTTCAGAGGGTAGATATTTCAGGGTTGCTTTTTCCCCAGGTCTCCACGCCTTTGGGTTTTGTTTTTGCTTAACGATTGCCACCTGAGCTAGCCTCTCTTGCCCATCTTCCTGAGTTTCAGAGGGTCGATATCTCCGTGTTGCTGCTTCCCCAGGTCTCCACGCCCTTGTGTGTTTCTTTTGCTTAACGTTTGCCACCTGAAGCCAGCCTCTCTTGCCCATCTTCCTCAGTTTCAGAGGGTAGATATTTCAGGGTTGCTTTTTCCCCAGGTCTCCACGCCTTTGTGTTTTGTTTTTGCTTAACGAGTGCCACCTGAGCTAGCCTCTCTTGCCCATGTTCCTCAGTTTCAGAGGGTAGATATTTCAGGGTTGCTTTGTCCCCAGGGCTCCACGCCTTTGTGCTTTGTTTTTGCTTAAGGATTGCCACCTGAGGTAGCCTCTCTTGCCCATCTTCCTCAGTTTCAGAGGGTGGATTTCTCCGTGTTGCTTTTTCCCCAGGTCTCCACGCCCTTGTGTGTTTCTTTTGCTTAAAGATTGCCACCTGAGCTAGCCCTCTGTTGCCCATCTTCGTCCGTTTCAGAGGGTGGATTTCTCAGTGTTGCCTTTTCGCCAGCTCCCCACGCCCTTGTGTGTTTCTTTTGCTTAAAGATTGTCACCTGAGCTAGGCACTGTTGCCCTGCTTCCTCAGTTTCAGAGGGTACCTTTTTCAGGGTTGCTTTTTGACCGGGTCTCCTCGCCATTGTATTTTTTTATCTTATTTTTTTTGCTTAAAGATTGCCACCTGAGCTAGCCTCTGTTGCGCTTCTTGCTCAGTTCTAGAGGGTAGATTTCTCCGTGTTGCTTTTTCCCCAGGTCTCCACGCACTTCCTTTTATTTTTCCTTAAAAATTGCCACCTGAGCTAGCCTCTGTTGTCCATCTTCGTCGGTTTCAGAGGGTAGATTTCTCACTGTGGCTTTTTTGCCAGGTCTGCACGCCCTTGTGTTTTTTTTCTGCTTAAAGGTTGCAACCTGAGCTAGCTTCTTTTGCCCATGTCCCTCAGTTTCAGAGGGTGGATTTCTCCGTGTTGCTTTTTCCCCAGGCCTCCACGCCCTTGTGTGTTTCTTTTGCTTAACGATTGCCACCTGAGCTAGCCTCTGTTGCCCATCTTCGTCCGTTTCAGAGGGTGGATTTCTCAGTGTTGCCTTTTCGCCAGCTCCCCACGGCCTTGTGTGTTTCTTTTGCTTAAAGATTGCCACCTGAGCTAGCCTCTGTTGCCCATCTTCGTCGGTTTCAGAGGGTAGATTTCTCACTGTTGCTTTTTTGCCAGGTCCTGCACGCCCTTGTGTTTTTTTCTGCTTAAAGGTTGCACCTGAGCTAGCTTCTTTTGCCCATGTCCCTCAGTTTCAGAGGGTGGATTTCTCCGTGTTGCTTTTTCCCCAGGCCTCCACGCCCTTGTGTGTTTCTTTTGCTTAAAGATTGCCACCTGAAGCCAGCCTCTCTTGCCCATCTTCCTCAGTTTCAGAGGGTAGATATTTCAGGGTTGCTTTTTCCCCAGGTCTCCACGCCTTTGTGTTTTGTTTTTGCTTAACGAGTGCCACCTGAGCTAGCCTCTCTTGCCCATGTTCCTCAGTTTCAGAGGGTAGATATTTCAGGGTTGCTTTGTCCCCAGGGCTCCACGCCTTGTGCTTTGTTTTTGCTTAAGGATTGCCACCTGAGGTAGCCTCTCTTGCCCATCTTCCTCAGTTTCAGAGGGTGGATTTCTCCGTGTTGCTTTTCCCCAGGCCTCCACGCCCTTGTGTGTTTCTTTTGCTTAAAGATTGCCACCTGAAGCCAGCCTCTCTTGCCCATCTTCCTCAGTTTCAGAGGGTAGATATTTCAGGGTTGCTTTTTCCCCAGGTCTCCACGCCTTTGTGTTTTGTTTTTGCTTAACGAGTGCCACCTGAGCTAGCCTCTCTTGCCCATGTTCCTCAGTTTCAGAGGGTAGATATTTCAGGGTTGCTTTGTCCCCAGGGCTCCACGCCTTTGTGCTTTGTTTTTGCTTAAGGATTGCCACCTGAGGTAGCCTCTCTTGCCCATCTTCCTCAGTTTCAGAGGGTGGATTTCTCCGTGTTGCTTTTTCCCCAGGTCTCCACGCCCTTGTGTGTTTCTTTTGCTTAAAGATTGCCACCTGAGCTAGCCTCTGTTGCCCATCTTCGTCCGTTTCAGAGGGTGGATTTCTCAGTGTTGCCTTTTCGCCAGCTCCCCACGCCCTTGTGTGTTTCTTTTGCTTAAAGATTGTCACCTGAGCTAGGCACTGTTGCCCTGCTTCCTCAGTTTCAGAGGGTACCTTTTTCAGGGTTGCTTTTTCACCGGGTCTCCTCGCCATTGTATTTTTTTATCTTATTTTTTTTGCTTAAAGATTGCCACCTGAGCTAGCCTCTGTTGCGCTTCTTTCTCAGTTCTAGAGGGTAGATTTCTCCGTGTTGCTTTTTCCCCAGGTCTCCACGCACTTCCTTTCATTTTTCCTTAAAAATTGCCACCTGAGCTAGCCCCTGTTGCCCATCTTCGTCGGTTTCAGAGGGTAGATTTCTCAGTGTTGATTTTTCCCCATTTCTCCACGCCCTCGTGCTTTTTTTTTTTTATTTCCTTAAATGTCGGCGCCTGAGCTAGCTTCTTTTGCCCATCTTCGTCAGTTTCAGCGGGTAGACTCTCCGCCTGCCTTCGACAGGCCCTCTGGACTGGAAAGCTTTCCTCCTCCCGTCATCACGGTCCTTCTCGGATGACGTGCCTGGTTTCGGTTTGACCGTCCCCGCCCGCCCTGATTTTCTAAGTCCTCCCGGGAACCCCGGGGGCGCTCCAGCCGCTCCGGGAAGCGGCGGCCTCCCGGCCGCACCGGCCCAGCCCGGCCCGGGCCGCCCCCTGGCCTCTCTGGGGGGAACTCTCCCCTTCCCCTTCCCGGTGATCGCCCGAGAAACCTTTCCCGAGTCCCCCTCCTGCGGCTGGGGCTGCGCCTTGGCGGCCGGGAGCCCGCGGGCGGACGCCCCGGGGCCGCACTGGGCCGGGAGGCTGGGTCCGAGGGGGCTCCGGGACGGGATCGGGCCGGCCCGGCGGCCCGGCTGTGCTCCCCCGGCGGGCCCGCGCTCCGGCTCCGTCCCGCTGAGGCGGTCGTCGGTCGCCGGGTGCCACCTGGCGGCCGCTTTTATATCGTCTCTTTCCTCCGGAGCTCCGGCGACGCGGGCCAAGGGACGGGACTCGGCCGCGGTGACCGAGGCAGAGTCCCGGGAGGCCGGCGTCGCTGGCGGGATCTGGCCCGGTGGCGCCGGGGCGTGAGCGCGACGCCCGCTCGCCGGAGATTGGAGGTGCAGGCTACTGAGGGAGGTGGCTGTCGCCGCGCCGCCCGGTGCCGGCCGGGGTGTGGGGCCTCCCGGACGGGTCGACCAGCAGCCGCCGGTGCCCCTCCGTCCCCGGGAGGGGGTGGGGGGCCGCCGCGGGGGAACGGGCGAGGGAGCTCGTCCCGTGCCCGGCCGTCGTCCCGAGGGCGGCCCGGTGGTCGGGCCTTCCGCGTCGCCGATCCCCTTTCCGCGCCCCGCTCCGGAGGTGGGCGACCGGCCGGGGCCTTGCGGGGGAGGCCCGTGGAGGGCGCGACGGGCTCGGCCGCCGGGCTGGCCTTTTCCCCACTGGTCTTCCGAGTCGACCGGCTCTGGCGGTGGGGACCGGGCCCGGTCCTCGGATGCCTCCTCCTCCGTGGCAGTTTTTTTTTCCAAGTCCCGCCCTGGAGAAGAGCGTGGACCGGCCCCGGGAGCCCTCGAGGGCGGGCCGGGGAGGGCGTCCCCGGCCCGGACGCGTGCCCGGGGTGGGTCCGGGGCCGTCGGACCGGACTTCTCTCTCCGAGTTTCGCGGGTCGCGTCTTTGTCCGGAGGCGGGAGGGGGCCGGCTCGAGGCGTAGGTGGAGCCCCGGCTGAGGGACGGGAGCCACGGTCCCGCCCCGGGCCCGGTCGCCGGAGGCGCCTCCGCGGAATTCTTTTCTAAGTCCTGACCCGGCGACTCAGAGGGAGGGACCGACCGGTCCCGGCCCGCGCGGGCGGCCCGGGGAGGCTGTCCCCGGCTCCCCCTGCCGCCACGCTTCTGGGGTCGACCAGATGGCCCCGGGTGCTCCGGGCCTGGTGGCGATGGGGTCGTGCTTGGGGTCTGGTGGCCGTGGCCGTGATCCAGGGGTTCCCCTGGTGATCCGTGGGTGGGCCCCGTCTCCGGGCGCGGCGATTCTTGCCCCCGAATGGGTGGTTTTGTGCCGCCAGATAAGTGCTGACACGCTCTGCTCGGGTGACAGTCGCCCGAGAGCTTCCGGGTGCCTGGATGCGTGTGCGGGGAGGGCTCCGGGCTCTGGCCGAGAACCGGACGCCCGTTTCCACCCCCGCCGCTTGAGCCGCCCGCTGGGGCCTGCGCGCCGGCTCTTGTGCGTTCCAGGCCCCCCACGACCGTGGTGCCACCTCCGGTCTCTGGTACCCGAGGGCGGCGGGGTTAGGGGCGCGGGGGTCCTCTACCACGTGCACTCCCTGCCGCCGGCACCCGGGTGCGGTCGCGACTTACCCCATCCCACCGGCTCCGGTGCCAGTGCGTGTCAGGCGTTCTCGTCCTGGGGTCGTCGCCCGCGCTTGCTGGAGGAGAGAGGGGTCGGTGAGGCTGAAGCAGGCTCCTCCGCTCGCTGTCCTCGCCGGCCTTCCCTTGCTCGGGGGTCCCTCGCGTTATGCTGCCGACCGATGTGGTGATGCTGTGCTCTCCCGGGCCGGGCCTAAGCCGTGCCAGACGAGGGACGGACGTTCATGGCGAACGGGACCGCTCTTCTCGCTCTGCCCGCGGGTCCCCTCGCCCGTTCTCCCCGCTGCGAGTGGCGTGTGGGAGGCGGCAGGGGTGCGGAATCCGGCCCGACCTCGCTCCCCCGCCCCGTGCCTCGTGGCGTGGGCGGTGTCGGGGTCTCCGTGACGCGGCGGATGCTCTGCCTGTGCCTCTTGGCTGTGTCTCGCGGGCGGCCCTCCCCGCGGTGGGGCGGGCCGTGTTGCCGCCGCGCCGCGCGCCTTCCCGGGCGCGTGAGCGCGTTCCCCAGGCCGTTGGCGGTGCCCCTGGAGCGTTCCAGGTCGTCCCTCAGGCGCCCGAGGCCGAGTGGCGGTGTCGTTCCCTGTTCCCGTCGGCCTCCTCAGGTAACCACTGCGCTGGTGTGTCTGAGGAGCGGGGGGGTTCGAGTCGGTAAGGGAGGCGTGCCCCTCGTCCCCCTCGGGGGGGGACGGGTGCCTCGTCGCCCCCCACGGCGTGCCGTGTGGGGGCGGGCAGGCTCGGGCGCGTGCCCGCGCGTTCCCCTTGCTGGGGTTTCCCCGCGGGTGTGGGAGTGACCGTGGCGGGCCGAGCCAGCGGCGTGGCGCTGGCTCTTTGGTTGGGAGGTGCTGTTTGATCGGCACCTCCGTCCCAGTCTCTGCCTCCCTTGGTCTCTCGGCCTGAGGGAGGCACTGACTTGGGAGCCGCACAGGGGCCTTGTAGATCCCTAGCTAAGCCCAGTGTGGCCAGAGATGGCGAGCCCGGGGCAGCGCGGGCTCGCGGCCCTGACCACGGACGCTCCGACTTGCTCTAGGCCTTACCTCTACCGCAGACCCCTCCTGCGTTGCGTGGCCATGGTGTCTGTAAGCGCCTTGGTGGGCCCGATGGCGGACGATGGGCGGGGGCGACACGCCCTCGGCGAGAAAGCCTTCTCTAGCGATCCGAGAGGGTGCCTTGGGGTACCGGACCCCCCAGCCGCCGCCCCTCCTTTGCGCGTAGTAGCCACGGATGCCACCACCGTGGCGCGTGGGCAGAGCTGCTCTTTGCCTACCGCGGCCGGCGCCTCCCCCCTCCGAGTCGGGGGAGGGTCACGCCCGGCCGGGCCGTCGTCGGGCGCGGGGCCGCGCGTGTGCGCGAGCGTGCGCGTGGTTCTCCCGTCGCGCGCTGGGGCGGGGAGAGGGCCCGGCCCCGTCCGGGCTCCGCCCCGCCGCGAGCGGCTGGCTCTCCGCTCGCTCCCGTCCCGAGCCGCAGCCGGTGGTGGCGTGCGGGCATGGGTGGGGGCCGCCGCCGCTCTCGGGCGCGTTCCCTCGGGACGTGGGCCCCGGAGCAGACCAGACAGGCAGACGGGTGGCTGGGTGGACGGGGCGGCCCCCGGCGGCGGGGGCGCCTCACGTAGGCCCCGGCGGTGGGGCCGGGCCCGCGGGAGGCCGAGGGGTGGCTGAGGCCGGCCGGCGTCCCAGGCGTCGTGGGACCGCCCTCGCGTGTCGTTGGCGGTGGGATCCCGCGTGTGTTTTCCTGGTGGCCCGTCCGCGCCCGAGGCCGTCCCCGGGAGCCTTCCCGCGAGCCCGTGCTCCCTCCGTCGAGGCGCGCGCCGCGCTCCCCGCTGCCCCCGGTGCTCCCCCGCCCGGGCAGACGCCTGGCCGCGCCGCCCACCGGCCGGGACCGAAGTGGGCCTCGCCGTGCGGGTGTCGCCTCCGGCCACCGAGCCGGTGGTGGCCCGGGCGAAGTGCTCTCGGCTCCGGTCGGGTGGGGCCCGCGCGCCAGGCGCCCGGCGCGGGACGCTGGCGCCGTGTGCGGGAGAGCCCTGGCCGTGGCGGGGCCGAGCCCCCGTGAGCTGCGCGCG
>NW_027225382.1:0-32450 GCF_041296235.1 Equus asinus | reverse complement strand
GTCCGCGGGGTTGTTGGCGGATGGTGGGGCGGGGGGGCCTGGAGGCCGTAAGGAGCGGCGGGTGGCAAGCAGGGGCAGTGGGCTCCGGTGCGAGGAAGACGGAAGCCCCTGCGGTGGGAGAGGACGCCGGCGGGCGAGACTGGCTGTGCTGCGCTGCGAGGTGGTGAGGCTAAGGAGTAGGGTGAGAGGAGGGGTGGGGAGCGGGCAAGGGCGGGGAATGCCCCTGCCCCAGAGACAGAAACGACCTGTCCTGGGGACAGAGAGTCGCGTCTCGGGTGTGCGTTGGGGGTTGAGTTGAGAAGAGGCCAAAGGGACCAACGGAACGGAGGATCCCCGGCCGGGAAGGATTTGGAAAGTGGGGGCGCGGGGAGGAGGGGCCTGACAGGCGTCGGGGTGTTGGAGCAGTAGGGGGGTGGGGAGGGTGGAGGTGGAGGGGTTGGGGCTGGGGTGCGGCTTGGGGCTTGCAGGCTGGGGTGGCGGCGGCGGGCTTGGCAGTGTCCTCGGGGCGTCCGGGGGGGGGGGGGTGGCGGCGAGGATTCGTCGTGGTGCCGGTGCTGACGCGTGGTGGACTTGGTGCTGGCGCCGGGGGAAGGGGGGGAGGGGCGGGGTGGGTGGACTGGGTGGCAGTGGCGGCGCAGGTGGTTTCGGTGGTGGAGGGCCCGGCGAGCGTTGGCAACCGATGGCGGCCGAGCGGGATCAGGTGAACACACGGCGGGCGTGCATGGTGACGATCTCGCGGAACTCTTTGGAAAGACTCGAGGGCGCGCCATCAGGACACGGGGACCCTCCGGGAGAAGGCGGTGGGTCACCCGTAGGAGCGGCACGTTCCTTCCTGCCGGCAGTGCCAACGCCGCGTAACTTGCCGGCCGGGGTCAGAGCGAGCCAGAGAGCGGGGAAAGGTGGCGGAGCGTGAGGAGGTGGGGCGTGCATGGGCCCGCGTGTGCTGCGGGAGAGTGTCCCTCGAAGGGAAACGCGTGACTCGAGCGGGGTCACGGGAAGGAAAAGAAGAGGGACAAGGAAGGAAGGTGCGCGGGGCACGAGAGTGGCTGGGCCGTGAATGTGTCAGGGCACGGGGGTTTGGGGGGGCGGGCGTTTGGTTCCCGGGGTGCGTGTTTGGGGGCGGAGGGGGGGGGGACTTTTGTCTCCAGGGCGAGAGCGAGGGCCCGGGGCGGGCGGAAGGTGTTGGTGTGTGGGGGCGGCCTCGAGCGCAGGAGAGAGGCAGCCTAAGCTGGACGTCGGGGCCGCGGGACCAAAAGGGGACGGGGTGCTGCATGGGCCGGGAATCGAACCCGGGCCTCCCGCGTGGCAGGCGAGAATTCTACCACTGAACCACCCATGCACCGGTGGCCGGCGCCACCAGGCGCCGCCCCAGCGGCGCTCGCCACCAGCCGCCCGACACTGGTCACGGCCCTGCGGGGCCATCTCCTCCATCCGAGCCAGTCGGCGGACGGGGCAGCTGGAAGAGAGGCTGCGGGGCCCTGGAGGGCGCTCGGGGGCGGGCGCGGTAGGAGGGGGGTGCGGAGCAGGGAGACCCGGAGGCGCGGTGGCACCTGTGCGCCGAGGCGCGGAGGAGCCGCGACAGAGCGGGGCGGCCTCGGCCCATCCCGCGCCTTGTGTCCGGCCCAGGGCCGCCGCGACCCTGCCGGCGTCGCCGGAGGAAGCCAGGAGCCGCGCCCAGCCTGGCCCGCGCTCGAGTGCCAACGAGGGGCGGCGATCTGTGGCGGGCGACGTTCCCTTCGACGACCCACGGGCCCGTGCCCAAGTCCCCTGGGCGGCGGGCTTCCCCGCGGGTGCGCTGGGCGCGTGGCCGTGCGCGGGGCGCCAACGGCGCGGCCTGCCGGACGAGAGCAGGGCAGGGCAGGGCAGGGCAGGGCAGGGCAGGGCAGGGCAGGGCTGGGCAGGGCTGGGCAGGGCTGGGCTGGGCGGGAGGGCCGTGGCGTGGGGGCGGCCGTGGGAGCCGCAGGCTGGGGAGCGCCGCCTCGGCCGCCCGCCGCTGAGCGGCGCTCAGGCCAAGAGACCCGAGGGGCCTGAGCCTGGCGCCTGCGCTCTGGCCGACGGCTCGCCCGCAAGGGTCCGGCTCCGGGGTGCGTTGGTGGCGAGGCAGGAGCGCGGTCTTGGATGGCGGGGCGCGCTTTGGCAGAGTGGCTGCCGGCCGGCGGGCCGCCCGCGGAGGAGGCGCGCCGTCGTGTCGTCGTGGGTTTGGGCCCCCGAGGCGCCTTCGCGCGTGCAGACGGGGCTTGGCCCCGGCCGTGGGCCCGACGTGGCGTGTGGGCGACGGGGATCCAGGGCTTCGGCTCGCTGCTCCCCGGAGCCAGCTTGCCGGGTTGGGCCCGCGTGCCAGGCAGGCCCCGTGCAGGGAGGGCGCTGTGGTGGGCTGGCGAGCAGAAGGCCGGGCTGCGTGGGGCCCGGGAGGCAGGCATGTGTGGCCCGGGCGAGGCCCCGAGGTGAAAAGTCGTGGTGGGCACCACAGGCCACCGAGATGGGGACGGCGACCTGAGCAGGGTGTGGAGAGGATGGGCGGGCCGGGCGGCCGGGGGCTGTGGGAAAGGACAGCGTGTTGGACGGTGTGCCGCCCGTTGCGCAGGCGTGGCGCTCCAAGAGCGAGGCGCTGTGCGCCAGGCAGAAGTCGGAGGGTGACCCGTGGAGGGCTTTGCTCACGCAGGGTCGGGTGGGGTGGGGTGGGGGGGGGGTGGGGGAGGGGGAGTGGGAGTGGGAGTGGGAGCGCGAGTGGGAGGGAGGGCTACACAACCCCCCTATGGGGGGGGCTCGTGTGCGGAGGGGGAAGGGGAGAGCAGGCGAGGAACGATGGGGCGCGAAGTCCTGAAGCCCCCGCGTGTGGGGTCCGGTGGGAAGGGTGTGTGAGTGAGTGGGCGGGGGCGCGCGCGCTGTGTCGGGAAGGCCGGTTGCCAGTGGGTTCGAGGCGCTGGGGCAGCCTCCTGGGCTGAGTGCGCCAGGCCCGCGCAGCGGCGGGCGTGAGAAGCGGGTGGGGTGGAGAGGCGTGCGTGTAGGGGCCTGGAGTTTGGCGCGGCGGCCACAGGCCGGAGCGCCAGCCCGGGCCGGCCAGGAAGGCGGCCAAGGGCGGCGCTCGGGTGTGCGGGAGGCCCGGGTAGGCGGGCGTTGGTTGGGCGGGCCAAAAGGTCGGCGTGTCAGGAGTGGGATTCGAACCCACGCCTCCAGGGGAGACTGCGACCTGAACGCAGCGCCTTAGACCGCTCGGCCATCCTGACGGCGGGCCTGGGCGCGTGGCCGCTCGCCTGGCTGGGAGCCGACGCGGCCGGCGGGGCCCTTGGCCGCCCGCGGCGCCTGGCGGGCGTCTTTGTGGGCGCGCCACGGACGGGACGCGCGCGCCGGCCGACGGGGAGCAAGGCCAGCGGACTCGCCCGGCTCCACCGCCGCCGCCGCCCCGTCGCCCACCCCGGGCGCCGGCCGGGACAAGGCCGCGGCCCGGCGCGCGCCCCCCTTCTCCTCGCCGCCTCGCTGGCCCTCTCGAGAGGGCCTCTTCCTCGCGGCGCGATCTCCGCACGGGAGGCAAGAGGCGGCGCAGACTCGGCATTTCCAGCCGCCGTCGCCGCCGCCGCCAGGGCCGGGCGCGCGGTCGGGGTCGTGTGCGGGCCGCGGGCCGCTTTGCTGGATGACGCGGTCGTTTGGCTGTCGGGTCGGATGGGGCACACGTGCCGGGCACCGGTGGCGGGCAGGGCCTCGAGGGCGGGGGTCGGCGTCGGCAGGCAGCCGGAGAGCGGTCGGGCGCCGGGGCGGCCGCCGCCGTCCTCGTTAGTATAGTGGTGAGTATCCCCGCCTGTCACGCGGGAGACCGGGGTTCGATTCCCCGACGGGGAGGCAAGACGTCCCTTTTTGGTGGCTGGCGCCGCTCTGCGTCCGGCCGCTTGCCCCCGAGGGCCCTTCTTCGCCCTGCCGCGCCCCGCCCTCCAGCCCCCGAGGGCGCTTCTTCGCCCTGCCCCGCCCTCCAGCCAGGCGCAGGCCGCCAACCCGTGCCCGGCCTGCCCACGGGGACCCCTCCCCGAGGCCCCCTCGCCGTCGGGCGGCGGTCGTTCGGCACGGCCGAGCCAAGGCTTCCTCTGCTCCCCGCAGCGCCCGACGAGCGGCCCGCCCCCAGCGGCTGGCGCACGGGGCTCCCTGCGACGTGACGCGACGCGCGACGCGCGCTGCACAGCTGCACAGCTGCCGGGACGGGCGGCGGGTGGGTCCTCTCTCGGTGCGCGCAGCTGCCTCGCCGAGCAGCCTGTGGAGAGGGGCTGGGGCGAGCCGGACGGTGGAGGGCGGGCGCCCGGCCGGGGCTTTGGCGGGGCGGTCGGCGTGGGAATGGCGGTCGCTTGGTGGCGCGGCAGCGAGGGCGCCCCCCAGAGGCGGTCCGTCCCGGCGGACGAGGGCTGCCGCGTCGGGCGCGGCGCTGGCGCTGGCGCGGGGCGGCGGTTGGTGGCGCCGGTGGCAGCGCCGCGCTGCGGGCGGGCGGGGCGTCGGAGCAGGGCTGCGCCAGGCGGCGGCGGCGGCGGCGGCGGCGGCGGCGGCCGGACTGCTGTGGCGCGAGCCCCGGGCCGGCGTCTCGGGGCAGGCCGGGCTGTGCGGCGTTGGTGGTATAGTGGTGAGCATAGCTGCCTTCCAAGCAGTTGACCCGGGTTCGATTCCCGGCCAACGCAGCGGGCCGACCTTTTGCCGAGCTGCGGGGCCCTCCCGCCCCGGAGGCGGGCGGCGGGCGGCGGGCGTGCGGCTGTGCGTGTGTGTGTGTGTGTGTGTGTGTGTGTGTGTGTGTGTGCGTGTGTGCGCGCGCAGCGTTTTGAGGGCGCGGCGAGCAGGAAGCCGGCGAGGGCGCGTGCCTGGGCCGGGGCGGCGGGCGGCTGGCCTGCGCAAGGCAGGGGGCCCCGGCGGCGAGGGAGCGGCGAGCGGGCGGGCTGCGGGCCCCGGGTCCAGGAGGCGCAGGCGAGGCGCGAAGCCCGACGCTCCCTGGTGGTCTAGTGGTTAGGATTCGGCGCTCTCACCGCCGCGGCCCGGGTTCGATTCCCGGTCAGGGAAGCCTTTCTTCTTCCTCTCCGCCCGCCCGCCTGCCGGCCGCCCGACCTCCGCCTCCCCGGCGCGGCGCGGGCGGCCGCGACCCCTCCCCCCACCACGCACACTTTTAGCCCGCGCCGGAGCTCGCTCGCTTCGCCCCTCGCCCCCTGGCCTCGGCCTCCCGACAAGGCCACCCGCCACGTCCAGCCCTGACCCTGCCACGCCCCCTCCACCCCTGCCAACGGCAGACCTTTCGGCCCCCGCTCGCCCCCTGGGCGTCTCCCCTCCTCCTCCTCCTCCTCCTCCTCGGACGCTCGCCTCGCTTCCCCTCTTCCTCGGTGGCTGGGGCCGCCTCTCTCCCGCCGTGGCCGCGGGCGCACAGCCCCGCCGCCGGCCCCCGCACGCGCTTCGACTCTCCCGCAGCCTGGCTTCGGCCGCGACAGTTTCGCGGCCCCCAAGCCGCCCCTTGGTCCCTCCCGAGGTGGGGCCGCCGGTGGGGGCTGGGGCTGGGGGTGCGGGCGGGAGGGGGCAGGGGTCTCCCTGGACCGGTCGGGCCACCTGCCGAGACCTGTGGTCCCTGGCCTCGCCCCTCGCGCCAGCCAAGGCGCCGGCAGCTTTCCCGCCGCCGCCTGCCGGGTCCTGGGCCCGCTGCGTGTCCCGGGGGCCCGGCGATTGGGCGCCAGGGGCGTCTGGGTCTCGCGCGGGCGTGGGAGCCGAGGGCCCGGCCGCGGCGCCCGAGAGGCGGAGATGGGCCAGTGACCCTCGACCCGTCCGTCCGTCGGGCTAGCGAGACCAGCCCGCCGCGGAGGAGACAGAGCAGGGAGCTACAGGAGGCCGTTCCGGAAAACGCCACGGGCAAGCAGGTGGGGAGGGGCTGGGGGCGGACGGGTGGCGGGGGTGGCCAGCGTTTTCTTCCAGTGGCCTCAGCGACGCTCCGCGTCCTATGGCCAAGTGGCCGGGGCGTTCCCCGGAACTCTTGCCTCCCCCACGCCCCTCCCCCCACCGAGCTGGGACTTTGGACGGCGTTCCCCTTCCCGCCTCGGCGTCCACCCACGCCATCCCTCTCTCCAGCCCCGCATCCATCTTCTCCTGCGGCTGCTCCCCAAAGGAGATGGCAGCTCTCCGGCCCCTTGCCGCCACGACGGGCGCGCCGCCGTGAGCCAGCGGAGCTGAGTATCTGTCCAGGGACCGGTTCCGGCCGAGGCAGAGGGGAGGGCCGAGCCGATGAGCGGCAGGAAGCTGCCGCGGGCCCCACGCTGGACTTTGACGGAGCCGTTCTCCCCTGTGCCAAGGCGCCCCCGGTGGGCATAGGGGTGCGCCCCGTGAGCGCGGGAAGCTCCCCCACGGGCCCGGCCGGGGTGCTGGGCGTGCGCGTGCGGGGGCGGGAGACGGTGCGGGATGGAGGCGTCGGTCCCGGTGGGTGGCCCCCCACGCGGGTCAGGGCACAGGGCCAAGTGACCCCAGGAAGAGGGCACGGCGGTGAGCCGCGCGGTGGGTGGCGTGAGGAGGAGTCCCGGGTGTGCGAGCGGAGCGCCGCGGGCCCGGAGGAGGTGCGGGGCTTGCGGGAACGGGCCGCTCAGGCAGGGGCTCCGGGCGGCCAGGCCCCTTGGCCGGCACGGGTGGCGGCGGGTGAGATCTAGGGTTGGGGTGGGGACGAGGGGCCTGAGCGGGGGAGGGGGGACAGGGCCGGGGGAAGCGAGTCCTCGGGGCGGGTCGTGCGAGAGAGGACCACAGGGTCCGCGGGGTTGTTGGCGGATGGTGGGGCGGGGGGGCCTGGAGGCCGTAAGGAGCGGCGGGTGGCAAGCAGGGGCAGTGGGCTCCGGTGCGAGGAAGACGGAAGCCCCTGCGGTGGGAGAGGACGCCGGCGGGCGAGACTGGCTGTGCTGCGCTGCGAGGTGGTGAGGCTAAGGAGTAGGGTGAGAGGAGGGGTGGGGAGCGGGCAAGGGCGGGGAATGCCCCTGCCCCAGAGACAGAAACGACCTGTCCTGGGGACAGAGAGTCGCGTCTCGGGTGTGCGTTGGGGGTTGAGTTGAGAAGAGGCCAAAGGGACCAACGGAACGGAGGATCCCCGGCCGGGAAGGATTTGGAAAGTGGGGGCGCGGGGAGGAGGGGCCTGACAGGCGTCGGGGTGTTGGAGCAGTAGGGGGGTGGGGAGGGTGGAGGTGGAGGGGTTGGGGCTGGGGTGCGGCTTGGGGCTTGCAGGCTGGGGTGGCGGCGGCGGGCTTGGCAGTGTCCTCGGGGCGTCCTGGGGGCGGGGGTGGCGGCGAGGATTCGTCGTGGTGCCGGTGCTGACGCGTGGTGGACTTGGTGCTGGCGCCGGGGGATGGGGGGGAGGGGCGGGGTGGGTGGACTGGGTGGCAGTGGCGGCGCAGGTGGTTTCGGTGGTGGAGGGCCCGGCGAGCGTTGGCAACCGATGGCGGCCGAGCGGGATCAGGTGAACACACGGCGGGCGTGCATGGTGACGATCTCGCGGAACTCTTTGGAAAGACTCGAGGGCGCGCCATCAGGACACGGGGACCCTCCGGGAGAAGGCGGTGGGTCACCCGTAGGAGCGGCACGTTCCTTCCTGCCGGCAGTGCCAACGCCGCGTAACTTGCCGGCCGGGGTCAGAGCGAGCCAGAGAGCGGGGAAAGGTGGCGGAGCGTGAGGAGGTGGGGCGTGCATGGGCCCGCGTGTGCTGCGGGAGAGTGTCCCTCGAAGGGAAACGCGTGACTCGAGCGGGGTCACGGGAAGGAAAAGAAGAGGGACAAGGAAGGAAGGTGCGCGGGCACGAGAGTGGCTGGGCCGTGAATGTGTCAGGGCACGGGGGTTTGGGGGGCGGGCGTTTGGTTCCCGGGGTGCGTGTTTGGGGGCGGAGGGGGGGGGACTTTTGTCTCCAGGGCGAGAGCGAGGGCCCGGGGCGGGCGGAAGGTGTTGGTGTGTGGGGGCGGCCTCGAGCGCAGGAGAGAGGCAGCCTAAGCTGGACGTCGGGGCCGCGGGACCAAAAGGGGACGGGGTGCTGCATGGGCCGGGAATCGAACCCGGGCCTCCCGCGTGGCAGGCGAGAATTCTACCACTGAACCACCCATGCACCGGTGGCCGGCGCCACCAGGCGCCGCCCCAGCGGCGCTCGCCACCAGCCGCCCGACACTGGTCACGGCCCTGCGGGGCCATCTCCTCCATCCGAGCCAGTCGGCGGACGGGGCAGCTGGAAGAGAGGCTGCGGGGCCCTGGAGGGCGCTCGGGGGCGGGCGCGGTAGGAGGGGGGTGCGGAGCAGGGAGACCCGGAGGCGCGGTGGCACCTGTGCGCCGAGGCGCGGAGGAGCCGCGACAGAGCGGGGCGGCCTCGGCCCATCCCGCGCCTTGTGTCCGGCCCAGGGCCGCCGCGACCCTGCCGGCGTCGCCGGAGGAAGCCAGGAGCCGCGCCCAGCCTGGCCCGCGCTCGAGTGCCAACGAGGGGCGGCGATCTGTGGCGGGCGACGTTCCCTTCGACGACCCACGGGCCCGTGCCCAAGTCCCCTGGGCGGCGGGCTTCCCCGCGGGTGCGCTGGGCGCGTGGCCGTGCGCGGGCGCCAACGGCGCGGCCTGCCGGACGAGAGCAGGGCAGGGCAGGGCAGGGCAGGGCAGGGCAGGGCTGGGCAGGGCTGGGCAGGGCTGGGCTGGGCGGGAGGGCCGTGGCGTGGGGGCGGCCGTGGGAGCCGCAGGCTGGGGAGCGCCGCCTCGGCCGCCCGCCGCTGAGTGGCGCTCAGGCCAAGAGACCCGAGGGGCCTGAGCCTGGCGCCTGCGCTCTGGCCGACGGCTCGCCCGCAAGGGTCCGGCTCCGGGGTGCGTTGGTGGCGAGGCAGGAGCGCGGTCTTGGATGGCGGGCGCGCTTTGGCAGAGTGGCTGCCGGCCGGCGGGCCGCCCGCGGAGGAGGCGCGCCGTCGTGTCGTCGTGGGTTTGGGCCCCCGAGGCGCCTTCGCGCGTGCAGACGGGGCTTGGCCCCGGCCGTGGGCCCGACGTGGCGTGTGGGCGACGGGGATCCAGGGCTTCGGCTCGCTGCTCCCCGGAGCCAGCTTGCCGGGTTGGGCCCGCGTGCCAGGCAGGCCCCGTGCAGGGAGGGCGCTGTGGTGGGCTGGCGAGCAGAAGGCCGGGCTGCGTGGGGCCCGGGAGGCAGGCATGTGTGGCCCGGGCGAGGCCCCGAGGTGAAAAGTCGTGGTGGGCACCACAGGCCACCGAGATGGGGACGGCGACCTGAGCAGGGTGTGGAGAGGATGGGCGGGCCGGGCGGCCGGGGGCTGTGGGAAAGGACAGCGTGTTGGACGGTGTGCCGCCCGTTGCGCAGGCGTGGCGCTCCAAGAGCGAGGCGCTGTGCGCCAGGCAGAAGTCGGAGGGTGACCCGTGGAGGGCTTTGCTCACGCAGGGTCGGGTGGGGTGGGGTGGGGTGGGGTGGGGTGGGGTGGGGGAGGGGGAGTGGGAGTGGGAGTGGGAGCGCGAGTGGGAGGGAGGGCTACACAACCCCCCTAATGGGGGGGCTCGTGTGCGGAGGGGGAAGGGGAGAGCAGGCGAGGAACGATGGGGCGCGAAGTCCTGAAGCCCCCGCGTGTGGGGTCCGGTGGGAAGGGTGTGTGAGTGAGTGGGCGGGGGCGCGCGCGCTGTGTCGGGAAGGCCGGTTGCCAGTGGGTTCGAGGCGCTGGGGCAGCCTCCTGGGCTGAGTGCGCCAGGCCCGCGCAGCGGCGGGCGTGAGAAGCGGGTGGGGTGGAGAGGCGTGCGTGTAGGGGCCTGGAGTTTGGCGCGGCGGCCACAGGCCGGAGCGCCAGCCCGGGCCGGCCAGGAAGGCGGCCAAGGGCGGCGCTCGGGTGTGCGGGAGGCCCGGGTAGGCGGGCGTTGGTTGGGCGGGCCAAAAGGTCGGCGTGTCAGGAGTGGGATTCGAACCCACGCCTCCAGGGGAGACTGCGACCTGAACGCAGCGCCTTAGACCGCTCGGCCATCCTGACGGCGGGCCTGGGCGCGTGGCCGCTCGCCTGGCTGGGAGCCGACGCGGCCGGCGGGGCCCTTGGCCGCCCGCGGCGCCTGGCGGGCGTCTTTGTGGGCGCGCCACGGACGGGACGCGCGCGCCGGCCGACGGGGAGCAAGGCCAGCGGACTCGCCCGGCTCCACCGCCGCCGCCGCCCCGTCGCCCACCCCGGGCGCCGGCCGGGACAAGGCCGCGGCCCGGCGCGCGCCCCCCTTCTCCTCGCCGCCTCGCTGGCCCTCTCGAGAGGGCCTCTTCCTCGCGGCGCGATCTCCGCACGGGAGGCAAGAGGCGGCGCAGACTCGGCATTTCCAGCCGCCGTCGCCGCCGCCGCCAGGGCCGGGCGCGCGGTCGGGGTCGTGTGCGGGCCGCGGGCCGCTTTGCTGGATGACGCGGTCGTTTGGCTGTCGGGTCGGATGGGGCACACGTGCCGGGCACCGGTGGCGGGCAGGGCCTCGAGGGCGGGGGTCGGCGTCGGCAGGCAGCCGGAGAGCGGTCGGGCGCCGGGGCGGCCGCCGCCGTCCTCGTTAGTATAGTGGTGAGTATCCCCGCCTGTCACGCGGGAGACCGGGGTTCGATTCCCCGACGGGGAGGCAAGACGTCCCTTTTTGGTGGCTGGCGCCGCTCTGCGTCCGGCCGCTTGCCCCCGAGGGCCCTTCTTCGCCCTGCCGCGCCCCGCCCTCCAGCCCCCGAGGGCGCTTCTTCGCCCTGCCCCGCCCTCCAGCCAGGCGCAGGCCGCCAACCCGTGCCCGGCCTGCCCACGGGGACCCCTCCCCGAGGCCCCCTCGCCGTCGGGCGGCGGTCGTTCGGCACGGCCGAGCCAAGGCTTCCTCTGCTCCCCGCAGCGCCCGACGAGCGGCCCGCCCCCAGCGGCTGGCGCACGGGGCTCCCTGCGACGCGACGCGACGCGCGACGCGCGCTGCACAGCTGCACAGCTGCCGGGACGGGCGGCGGGTGGGTCCTCTCTCGGTGCGCGCAGCTGCCTCGCCGAGCAGCCTGTGGAGAGGGGCTGGGGCGAGCCGGACGGTGGAGGGCGGGCGCCCGGCCGGGGCTTTGGCGGGGCGGTCGGCGTGGGAATGGCGGTCGCTTGGTGGCGCGGCAGCGAGGGCGCCCCCCAGAGGCGGTCCGTCCCGGCGGACGAGGGCTGCCGCGTCGGGCGCGGCGCTGGCGCTGGCGCGGGGCGGCGGTTGGTGGCGCCGGTGGCAGCGCCGCGCTGCGGGCGGGCGGGGCGTCGGAGCAGGGCTGCGCCAGGCGGCGGCGGCGGCGGCGGCGGCGGCGGCGGCCGGACTGCTGTGGCGCGAGCCCCGGGCCGGCGTCTCGGGGCAGGCCGGGCTGTGCGGCGTTGGTGGTATAGTGGTGAGCATAGCTGCCTTCCAAGCAGTTGACCCGGGTTCGATTCCCGGCCAACGCAGCGGGCCGACCTTTTGCCGAGCTGCGGGGCCCTCCCGCCCCGGAGGCGGGCGGCGGGCGGCGGGCGTGCGGCTGTGCGTGTGTGTGTGTGTGTGTGTGTGTGTGTGTGCGTGTGTGTGCGTGTGTGCGCGCGCAGCGTTTTGAGGGCGCGGCGAGCAGGAAGCCGGCGAGGGCGCGTGCCTGGGCCGGGGCGGCGGGCGGCTGGCCTGCGCAAGGCAGGGGGCCCCGGCGGCGAGGGAGCGGCGAGCGGGCGGGCTGCGGGCCCCGGGTCCAGGAGGCGCAGGCGAGGCGCGAAGCCCGACGCTCCCTGGTGGTCTAGTGGTTAGGATTCGGCGCTCTCACCGCCGCGGCCCGGGTTCGATTCCCGGTCAGGGAAGCCTTTCTTCTTCCTCTCCGCCCGCCCGCCTGCCGGCCGCCCGACCTCCGCCTCCCCGGCGCGGCGCGGGCGGCCGCGACCCCTCCCCCCACCACGCACACTTTTAGCCCGCGCCGGAGCTCGCTCGCTTCGCCCCTCGCCCCCTGGCCTCGGCCTCCCGACAAGGCCACCCGCCACGTCCAGCCCTGACCCTGCCACGCCCCCTCCACCCCTGCCAACGGCAGACCTTTCGGCCCCCGCTCGCCCCCTGGGCGTCTCCCCTCCTCCTCCTCCTCCTCCTCCTCGGACGCTCGCCTCGCTTCCCCTCTTCCTCGGTGGCTGGGGCCGCCTCTCTCCCGCCGTGGCCGCGGGCGCACAGCCCCGCCGCCGGCCCCCGCACGCGCTTCGACTCTCCCGCAGCCTGGCTTCGGCCGCGACAGTTTCGCGGCCCCCAAGCCGCCCCTTGGTCCCTCCCGAGGTGGGGCCGCCGGTGGGGGCTGGGGCTGGGGGTGCGGGCGGGAGGGGGCAGGGGTCTCCCTGGACCGGTCGGGCCACCTGCCGAGACCTGTGGTCCCTGGCCTCGCCCCTCGCGCCAGCCAAGGCGCCGGCAGCTTTCCCGCCGCCGCCTGCCGGGTCCTGGGCCCGCTGCGTGTCCCGGGGGCCCGGCGATTGGGCGCCAGGGGCGTCTGGGTCTCGCGCGGGCGTGGGAGCCGAGGGCCCGGCCGCGGCGCCCGAGAGGCGGAGATGGGCCAGTGACCCTCGACCCGTCCGTCCGTCGGGCTAGCGAGACCAGCCCGCCGCGGAGGAGACAGAGCAGGGAGCTACAGGAGGCCGTTCCGGAAAACGCCACGGGCAAGCAGGTGGGGAGGGGCTGGGGGCGGACGGGTGGCGGGGGTGGCCAGCGTTTTCTTCCAGTGGCCTCAGCGACGCTCCGCGTCCTATGGCCAAGTGGCCGGGGCGTTCCCCGGAACTCTTGCCTCCCCCACGCCCCTCCCCCCACCGAGCTGGGACTTTGGACGGCGTTCCCCTTCCCGCCTCGGCGTCCACCCACGCCATCCCTCTCTCCAGCCCCGCATCCATCTTCTCCTGCGGCTGCTCCCCAAAGGAGATGGCAGCTCTCCGGCCCCTTGCCGCCACGACGGGCGCGCCGCCGTGAGCCAGCGGAGCTGAGTATCTGTCCAGGGACCGGTTCCGGCCGAGGCAGAGGGGAGGGCCGAGCCGATGAGCGGCAGGAAGCTGCCGCGGGCCCCACGCTGGACTTTGACAGAGCCGTTCTCCCCTGTGCCAAGGCGCCCCCGGTGGGCATAGGGGTGCGCCCCGTGAGCGCGGGAAGCTCCCCCACGGGCCCGGCCGGGGTGCTGGGCGTGCGCGTGCGGGGGCGGGAGACGGTGCGGGATGGAGGCGTCGGTCCCGGTGGGTGGCCCCCCACGCGGGTCAGGGCACAGGGCCAAGTGACCCCAGGAAGAGGGCACGGCGGTGAGCCGCGCGGTGGGTGGCGTGAGGAGGAGTCCCGGGTGTGCGAGCGGAGCGCCGCGGGCCCGGAGGAGGTGCGGGGCTTGCGGGAACGGGCCGCTCAGGCAGGGGCTCCGGGCGGCCAGGCCCCTTGGCCGGCACGGGTGGCGGCGGGTGAGATCTAGGGTTGGGGTGGGGACGAGGGGCCTGAGCGGGGGAGGGGGGACAGGGCCGGGGGAAGCGAGTCCTCGGGGCGGGTCGTGCGAGAGAGGACCACAGGGTCCGCGGGGTTGTTGGCGGATGGTGGGGCGGGGGGGCCTGGAGGCCGTAAGGAGCGGCGGGTGGCAAGCAGGGGCAGTGGGCTCCGGTGCGAGGAAGACGGAAGCCCCTGCGGTGGGAGAGGACGCCGGCGGGCGAGACTGGCTGTGCTGCGCTGCGAGGTGGTGAGGCTAAGGAGTAGGGTGAGAGGAGGGGTGGGGAGCGGGCAAGGGCGGGGAATGCCCCTGCCCCAGAGACAGAAACGACCTGTCCTGGGGACAGAGAGTCGCGTCTCGGGTGTGCGTTGGGGGTTGAGTTGAGAAGAGGCCAAAGGGACCAACGGAACGGAGGATCCCCGGCCGGGAAGGATTTGGAAAGTGGGGGCGCGGGGAGGAGGGGCCTGACAGGCGTCGGGGTGTTGGAGCAGTAGGGGGGTGGGGAGGGTGGAGGTGGAGGGGTTGGGGCTGGGGTGCGGCTTGGGGCTTGCAGGCTGGGGTGGCGGCGGCGGGCTTGGCAGTGTCCTCGGGGCGTCCTGGGGGCGGGGGTGGCGGCGAGGATTCGTCGTGGTGCCGGTGCTGACGCGTGGTGGACTTGGTGCTGGCGCCGGGGGAAGGGGGGGAGGGGCGGGGTGGGTGGACTGGGTGGCAGTGGCGGCGCAGGTGGTTTCGGTGGTGGAGGGCCCGGCGAGCGTTGGCAACCGATGGCGGCCGAGCGGGATCAGGTGAACACACGGCGGGCGTGCATGGTGACGATCTCGCGGAACTCTTTGGAAAGACTCGAGGGCGCGCCATCAGGACACGGGGACCCTCCGGGAGAAGGCGGTGGGTCACCCGTAGGAGCGGCACGTTCCTTCCTGCCGGCAGTGCCAACGCCGCGTAACTTGCCGGCCGGGGTCAGAGCGAGCCAGAGAGCGGGGAAAGGTGGCGGAGCGTGAGGAGGTGGGGCGTGCATGGGCCCGCGTGTGCTGCGGGAGAGTGTCCCTCGAAGGGAAACGCGTGACTCGAGCGGGGTCACGGGAAGGAAAAGAAGAGGGACAAGGAAGGAAGGTGCGCGGGCACGAGAGTGGCTGGGCCGTGAATGTGTCAGGGCACGGGGGTTTGGGGGGCGGGCGTTTGGTTCCCGGGGTGCGTGTTTGGGGGCGGAGGGGGGGGGGACTTTTGTCTCCAGGGCGAGAGCGAGGGCCCGGGGCGGGCGGAAGGTGTTGGTGTGTGGGGGCGGCCTCGAGCGCAGGAGAGAGGCAGCCTAAGCTGGACGTCGGGGCCGCGGGACCAAAAGGGGACGGGGTGCTGCATGGGCCGGGAATCGAACCCGGGCCTCCCGCGTGGCAGGCGAGAATTCTACCACTGAACCACCCATGCACCGGTGGCCGGCGCCACCAGGCGCCACCCCAGCGGCGCTCGCCACCAGCCGCCCGACACTGGTCACGGCCCTGCGGGGCCATCTCCTCCATCCGAGCCAGTCGGCGGACGGGGCAGCTGGAAGAGAGGCTGCGGGGCCCTGGAGGGCGCTCGGGGGCGGGCGCGGTAGGAGGGGGGTGCGGAGCAGGGAGACCCGGAGGCGCGGTGGCACCTGTGCGCCGAGGCGCGGAGGAGCCGCGACAGAGCGGGGCGGCCTCGGCCCATCCCGCGCCTTGTGTCCGGCCCAGGGCCGCCGCGACCCTGCCGGCGTCGCCGGAGGAAGCCAGGAGCCGCGCCCAGCCTGGCCCGCGCTCGAGTGCCAACGAGGGGCGGCGATCTGTGGCGGGCGACGTTCCCTTCGACGACCCACGGGCCCGTGCCCAAGTCCCCTGGGCGGCGGGCTTCCCCGCGGGTGCGCTGGGCGCGTGGCCGTGCGCGGGCGCCAACGGCGCGGCCTGCCGGACGAGAGCAGGGCAGGGCAGGGCAGGGCAGGGCAGGGCAGGGCAGGGCTGGGCAGGGCTGGGCAGGGCTGGGCTGGGCGGGAGGGCCGTGGCGTGGGGGCGGCCGTGGGAGCCGCAGGCTGGGGAGCGCCGCCTCGGCCGCCCGCCGCTGAGCGGCGCTCAGGCCAAGAGACCCGAGGGGCCTGAGCCTGGCGCCTGCGCTCTGGCCGACGGCTCGCCCGCAAGGGTCCGGCTCCGGGGTGCGTTGGTGGCGAGGCAGGAGCGCGGTCTTGGATGGCGGGCGCGCTTTGGCAGAGTGGCTGCCGGCCGGCGGGCCGCCCGCGGAGGAGGCGCGCCGTCGTGTCGTCGTGGGTTTGGGCCCCCGAGGCGCCTTCGCGCGTGCAGACGGGGCTTGGCCCCGGCCGTGGGCCCGACGTGGCGTGTGGGCGACGGGGATCCAGGGCTTCGGCTCGCTGCTCCCCGGAGCCAGCTTGCCGGGTTGGGCCCGCGTGCCAGGCAGGCCCCGTGCAGGGAGGGCGCTGTGGTGGGCTGGCGAGCAGAAGGCCGGGCTGCGTGGGGCCCGGGAGGCAGGCATGTGTGGCCCGGGCGAGGCCCCGAGGTGAAAAGTCGTGGTGGGCACCACAGGCCACCGAGATGGGGACGGCGACCTGAGCAGGGTGTGGAGAGGATGGGCGGGCCGGGCGGCCGGGGGCTGTGGGAAAGGACAGCGTGTTGGACGGTGTGCCGCCCGTTGCGCAGGCGTGGCGCTCCAAGAGCGAGGCGCTGTGCGCCAGGCAGAAGTCGGAGGGTGACCCGTGGAGGGCTTTGCTCACGCAGGGTCGGGTGGGGTGGGGTGGGGTGGGGTGGGGGAGGGGGAGTGGGAGTGGGAGTGGGAGCGCGAGTGGGAGGGAGGGCTACACAACCCCCCTAATGGGGGGGCTCGTGTGCGGAGGGGGAAGGGGAGAGCAGGCGAGGAACGATGGGGCGCGAAGTCCTGAAGCCCCCGCGTGTGGGGTCCGGTGGGAAGGGTGTGTGAGTGAGTGGGCGGGGGCGCGCGCGCTGTGTCGGGAAGGCCGGTTGCCAGTGGGTTCGAGGCGCTGGGGCAGCCTCCTGGGCTGAGTGCGCCAGGCCCGCGCAGCGGCGGGCGTGAGAAGCGGGTGGGGTGGAGAGGCGTGCGTGTAGGGGCCTGGAGTTTGGCGCGGCGGCCACAGGCCGGAGCGCCAGCCCGGGCCGGCCAGGAAGGCGGCCAAGGGCGGCGCTCGGGTGTGCGGGAGGCCCGGGTAGGCGGGCGTTGGTTGGGCGGGCCAAAAGGTCGGCGTGTCAGGAGTGGGATTCGAACCCACGCCTCCAGGGGAGACTGCGACCTGAACGCAGCGCCTTAGACCGCTCGGCCATCCTGACGGCGGGCCTGGGCGCGTGGCCGCTCGCCTGGCTGGGAGCCGACGCGGCCGGCGGGGCCCTTGGCCGCCCGCGGCGCCTGGCGGGCGTCTTTGTGGGCGCGCCACGGACGGGACGCGCGCGCCGGCCGACGGGGAGCAAGGCCAGCGGACTCGCCCGGCTCCACCGCCGCCGCCGCCCCGTCGCCCACCCCGGGCGCCGGCCGGGACAAGGCCGCGGCCCGGCGCGCGCCCCCCTTCTCCTCGCCGCCTCGCTGGCCCTCTCGAGAGGGCCTCTTCCTCGCGGCGCGATCTCCGCACGGGAGGCAAGAGGCGGCGCAGACTCGGCATTTCCAGCCGCCGTCGCCGCCGCCGCCAGGGCCGGGCGCGCGGTCGGGGTCGTGTGCGGGCCGCGGGCCGCTTTGCTGGATGACGCGGTCGTTTGGCTGTCGGGTCGGATGGGGCACACGTGCCGGGCACCGGTGGCGGGCAGGGCCTCGAGGGCGGGGGTCGGCGTCGGCAGGCAGCCGGAGAGCGGTCGGGCGCCGGGGCGGCCGCCGCCGTCCTCGTTAGTATAGTGGTGAGTATCCCCGCCTGTCACGCGGGAGACCGGGGTTCGATTCCCCGACGGGGAGGCAAGACGTCCCTTTTTGGTGGCTGGCGCCGCTCTGCGTCCGGCCGCTTGCCCCCGAGGGCCCTTCTTCGCCCTGCCGCGCCCCGCCCTCCAGCCCCCGAGGGCGCTTCTTCGCCCTGCCCCGCCCTCCAGCCAGGCGCAGGCCGCCAACCCGTGCCCGGCCTGCCCACGGGGACCCCTCCCCGAGGCCCCCTCGCCGTCGGGCGGCGGTCGTTCGGCACGGCCGAGCCAAGGCTTCCTCTGCTCCCCGCAGCGCCCGACGAGCGGCCCGCCCCCAGCGGCTGGCGCACGGGGCTCCCTGCGACGCGACGCGACGCGCGACGCGCGCTGCACAGCTGCACAGCTGCCGGGACGGGCGGCGGGTGGGTCCTCTCTCGGTGCGCGCAGCTGCCTCGCCGAGCAGCCTGTGGAGAGGGGCTGGGGCGAGCCGGACGGTGGAGGGCGGGCGCCCGGCCGGGGCTTTGGCGGGGCGGTCGGCGTGGGAATGGCGGTCGCTTGGTGGCGCGGCAGCGAGGGCGCCCCCCAGAGGCGGTCCGTCCCGGCGGACGAGGGCTGCCGCGTCGGGCGCGGCGCTGGCGCTGGCGCGGGGCGGCGGTTGGTGGCGCCGGTGGCAGCGCCGCGCTGCGGGCGGGCGGGGCGTCGGAGCAGGGCTGCGCCAGGCGGCGGCGGCGGCGGCGGCGGCGGCGGCGGCCGGACTGCTGTGGCGCGAGCCCCGGGCCGGCGTCTCGGGGCAGGCCGGGCTGTGCGGCGTTGGTGGTATAGTGGTGAGCATAGCTGCCTTCCAAGCAGTTGACCCGGGTTCGATTCCCGGCCAACGCAGCGGGCCGACCTTTTGCCGAGCTGCGGGGCCCTCCCGCCCCGGAGGCGGGCGGCGGGCGGCGGGCGTGCGGCTGTGCGTGTGTGTGTGTGTGCGTGTGTGTGTGTGCGTGTGTGCGCGCGCAGCGTTTTGAGGGCGCGGCGAGCAGGAAGCCGGCGAGGGCGCGTGCCTGGGCCGGGGCGGCGGGCGGCTGGCCTGCGCAAGGCAGGGGGCCCCGGCGGCGAGGGAGCGGCGAGCGGGCGGGCTGCGGGCCCCGGGTCCAGGAGGCGCAGGCGAGGCGCGAAGCCCGACGCTCCCTGGTGGTCTAGTGGTTAGGATTCGGCGCTCTCACCGCCGCGGCCCGGGTTCGATTCCCAGTCAGGGAAGCCTTTCTTCTTCCTCTCCGCCTGCCCGCCTGCCGGCCGCCCGACCTCCGCCTCCCCGGCGCGGCGCGGGCGGCCGCGACCCCTCCCCCCACCACGCACACTTTTAGCCCGCGCCGGAGCTCGCTCGCTTCGCCCCTCGCCCCCTGGCCTCGGCCTCCCGACAAGGCCACCCGCCACGTCCAGCCCTGACCCTGCCACGCCCCCTCCACCCCTGCCAACGGCAGACCTTTCGGCCCCCGCTCGCCCCCTGGGCGTCTCCCCTCCTCCTCCTCCTCCTCCTCGGACGCTCGCCTCGCTTCCCCTCTTCCTCGGTGGCTGGGGCCGCCTCTCTCCCGCCGTGGCCGCGGGCGCACAGCCCCGCCGCCGGCCCCCGCACGCGCTTCGACTCTCCCGCAGCCTGGCTTCGGCCGCGACAGTTTCGCGGCCCCCAAGCCGCCCCTTGGTCCCTCCCGAGGTGGGGCCGCCGGTGGGGGCTGGGGCTGGGGGTGCGGGCGGGAGGGGGCAGGGGTCTCCCTGGACCGGTCGGGCCACCTGCCGAGACCTGTGGTCCCTGGCCTCGCCCCTCGCGCCAGCCAAGGCGCCGGCAGCTTTCCCGCCGCCGCCTGCCGGGTCCTGGGCCCGCTGCGTGTCCCGGGGGCCCGGCGATTGGGCGCCAGGGGCGTCTGGGTCTCGCGCGGGCGTGGGAGCCGAGGGCCCGGCCGCGGCGCCCGAGAGGCGGAGATGGGCCAGTGACCCTCGACCCGTCCGTCCGTCGGGCTAGCGAGACCAGCCCGCCGCGGAGGAGACAGAGCAGGGAGCTACAGGAGGCCGTTCCGGAAAACGCCACGGGCAAGCAGGTGGGGAGGGGCTGGGGGCGGACGGGTGGCGGGGGTGGCCAGCGTTTTCTTCCAGTGGCCTCAGCGACGCTCCGCGTCCTATGGCCAAGTGGCCGGGGCGTTCCCCGGAACTCTTGCCTCCCCCACGCCCCTCCCCCCACCGAGCTGGGACTTTGGACGGCGTTCCCCTTCCCGCCTCGGCGTCCACCCACGCCATCCCTCTCTCCAGCCCCGCATCCATCTTCTCCTGCGGCTGCTCCCCAAAGGAGATGGCAGCTCTCCGGCCCCTTGCCGCCACGACGGGCGCGCCGCCGTGAGCCAGCGGAGCTGAGTATCTGTCCAGGGACCGGTTCCGGCCGAGGCAGAGGGGAGGGCCGAGCCGATGAGCGGCAGGAAGCTGCCGCGGGCCCCACGCTGGACTTTGACGGAGCCGTTCTCCCCTGTGCCAAGGCGCCCCCGGTGGGCATAGGGGTGCGCCCCGTGAGCGCGGGAAGCTCCCCCACGGGCCCGGCCGGGGTGCTGGGCGTGCGCGTGCGGGGGCGGGAGACGGTGCGGGATGGAGGCGTCGGTCCCGGTGGGTGGCCCCCCACGCGGGTCAGGGCACAGGGCCAAGTGACCCCAGGAAGAGGGCACGGCGGTGAGCCGCGCGGTGGGTGGCGTGAGGAGGAGTCCCGGGTGTGCGAGCGGAGCGCCGCGGGCCCGGAGGAGGTGCGGGGCTTGCGGGAACGGGCCGCTCAGGCAGGGGCTCCGGGCGGCCAGGCCCCTTGGCCGGCACGGGTGGCGGCGGGTGAGATCTAGGGTTGGGGTGGGGACGAGGGGCCTGAGCGGGGGAGGGGGGACAGGGCCGGGGGAAGCGAGTCCTCGGGGCGGGTCGTGCGAGAGAGGACCACAGGGTCCGCGGGGTTGTTGGCGGATGGTGGGGCGGGGGGGCCTGGAGGCCGTAAGGAGCGGCGGGTGGCAAGCAGGGGCAGTGGGCTCCGGTGCGAGGAAGACGGAAGCCCCTGCGGTGGGAGAGGACGCCGGCGGGCGAGACTGGCTGTGCTGCGCTGCGAGGTGGTGAGGCTAAGGAGTAGGGTGAGAGGAGGGGTGGGGAGCGGGCAAGGGCGGGGAATGCCCCTGCCCCAGAGACAGAAACGACCTGTCCTGGGGACAGAGAGTCGCGTCTCGGGTGTGCGTTGGGGGTTGAGTTGAGAAGAGGCCAAAGGGACCAACGGAACGGAGGATCCCCGGCCGGGAAGGATTTGGAAAGTGGGGGCGCGGGGAGGAGGGGCCTGACAGGCGTCGGGGTGTTGGAGCAGTAGGGGGGTGGGGAGGGTGGAGGTGGAGGGGTTGGGGCTGGGGTGCGGCTTGGGGCTTGCAGGCTGGGGTGGCGGCGGCGGGCTTGGCAGTGTCCTCGGGGCGTCCTGGGGGCGGGGGTGGCGGCGAGGATTCGTCGTGGTGCCGGTGCTGACGCGTGGTGGACTTGGTGCTGGCGCCGGGGGAAGGGGGGGAGGGGCGGGGTGGGTGGACTGGGTGGCAGTGGCGGCGCAGGTGGTTTCGGTGGTGGAGGGCCCGGCGAGCGTTGGCAACCGATGGCGGCCGAGCGGGATCAGGTGAACACACGGCGGGCGTGCATGGTGACGATCTCGCGGAACTCTTTGGAAAGACTCGAGGGCGCGCCATCAGGACACGGGGACCCTCCGGGAGAAGGCGGTGGGTCACCCGTAGGAGCGGCACGTTCCTTCCTGCCGGCAGTGCCAACGCCGCGTAACTTGCCGGCCGGGGTCAGAGCGAGCCAGAGAGCGGGGAAAGGTGGCGGAGCGTGAGGAGGTGGGGCGTGCATGGGCCCGCGTGTGCTGCGGGAGAGTGTCCCTCGAAGGGAAACGCGTGACTCGAGCGGGGTCACGGGAAGGAAAAGAAGAGGGACAAGGAAGGAAGGTGCGCGGGCACGAGAGTGGCTGGGCCGTGAATGTGTCAGGGCACGGGGGTTTGGGGGGCGGGCGTTTGGTTCCCGGGGTGCGTGTTTGGGGGCGGAGGGGGGGGGGACTTTTGTCTCCAGGGCGAGAGCGAGGGCCCGGGGCGGGCGGAAGGTGTTGGTGTGTGGGGGCGGCCTCGAGCGCAGGAGAGAGGCAGCCTAAGCTGGACGTCGGGGCCGCGGGACCAAAAGGGGACGGGGTGCTGCATGGGCCGGGAATCGAACCCGGGCCTCCCGCGTGGCAGGCGAGAATTCTACCACTGAACCACCCATGCACCGGTGGCCGGCGCCACCAGGCGCCGCCCCAGCGGCGCTCGCCACCAGCCGCCCGACACTGGTCACGGCCCTGCGGGGCCATCTCCTCCATCCGAGCCAGTCGGCGGACGGGGCAGCTGGAAGAGAGGCTGCGGGGCCCTGGAGGGCGCTCGGGGGCGGGCGCGGTAGGAGGGGGGTGCGGAGCAGGGAGACCCGGAGGCGCGGTGGCACCTGTGCGCCGAGGCGCGGAGGAGCCGCGACAGAGCGGGGCGGCCTCGGCCCATCCCGCGCCTTGTGTCCGGCCCAGGGCCGCCGCGACCCTGCCGGCGTCGCCGGAGGAAGCCAGGAGCCGCGCCCAGCCTGGCCCGCGCTCGAGTGCCAACGAGGGGCGGCGATCTGTGGCGGGCGACGTTCCCTTCGACGACCCACGGGCCCGTGCCCAAGTCCCCTGGGCGGCGGGCTTCCCCGCGGGTGCGCTGGGCGCGTGGCCGTGCGCGGGCGCCAACGGCGCGGCCTGCCGGACGAGAGCAGGGCAGGGCAGGGCAGGGCAGGGCAGGGCAGGGCTGGGCAGGGCTGGGCAGGGCTGGGCTGGGCGGGAGGGCCGTGGCGTGGGGGCGGCCGTGGGAGCCGCAGGCTGGGGAGCGCCGCCTCGGCCGCCCGCCGCTGAGCGGCGCTCAGGCCAAGAGACCCGAGGGGCCTGAGCCTGGCGCCTGCGCTCTGGCCGACGGCTCGCCCGCAAGGGTCCGGCTCCGGGGTGCGTTGGTGGCGAGGCAGGAGCGCGGTCTTGGATGGCGGGCGCGCTTTGGCAGAGTGGCTGCCGGCCGGCGGGCCGCCCGCGGAGGAGGCGCGCCGTCGTGTCGTCGTGGGTTTGGGCCCCCGAGGCGCCTTCGCGCGTGCAGACGGGGCTTGGCCCCGGCCGTGGGCCCGACGTGGCGTGTGGGCGACGGGGATCCAGGGCTTCGGCTCGCTGCTCCCCGGAGCCAGCTTGCCGGGTTGGGCCCGCGTGCCAGGCAGGCCCCGTGCAGGGAGGGCGCTGTGGTGGGCTGGCGAGCAGAAGGCCGGGCTGCGTGGGGCCCGGGAGGCAGGCATGTGTGGCCCGGGCGAGGCCCCGAGGTGAAAAGTCGTGGTGGGCACCACAGGCCACCGAGATGGGGACGGCGACCTGAGCAGGGTGTGGAGAGGATGGGCGGGCCGGGCGGCCGGGGGCTGTGGGAAAGGACAGCGTGTTGGACGGTGTGCCGCCCGTTGCGCAGGCGTGGCGCTCCAAGAGCGAGGCGCTGTGCGCCAGGCAGAAGTCGGAGGGTGACCCGTGGAGGGCTTTGCTCACGCAGGGTCGGGTGGGGTGGGGTGGGGTGGGGTGGGGGAGGGGGAGTGGGAGTGGGAGTGGGAGCGCGAGTGGGAGGGAGGGCTACACAACCCCCCTAATGGGGGGGCTCGTGTGCGGAGGGGGAAGGGGAGAGCAGGCGAGGAACGATGGGGCGCGAAGTCCTGAAGCCCCCGCGTGTGGGGTCCGGTGGGAAGGGTGTGTGAGTGAGTGGGCGGGGGCGCGCGCGCTGTGTCGGGAAGGCCGGTTGCCAGTGGGTTCGAGGCGCTGGGGCAGCCTCCTGGGCTGAGTGCGCCAGGCCCGCGCAGCGGCGGGCGTGAGAAGCGGGTGGGGTGGAGAGGCGTGCGTGTAGGGGCCTGGAGTTTGGCGCGGCGGCCACAGGCCGGAGCGCCAGCCCGGGCCGGCCAGGAAGGCGGCCAAGGGCGGCGCTCGGGTGTGCGGGAGGCCCGGGTAGGCGGGCGTTGGTTGGGCGGGCCAAAAGGTCGGCGTGTCAGGAGTGGGATTCGAACCCACGCCTCCAGGGGAGACTGCGACCTGAACGCAGCGCCTTAGACCGCTCGGCCATCCTGACGGCGGGCCTGGGCGCGTGGCCGCTCGCCTGGCTGGGAGCCGACGCGGCCGGCGGGGCCCTTGGCCGCCCGCGGCGCCTGGCGGGCGTCTTTGTGGGCGCGCCACGGACGGGACGCGCGCGCCGGCCGACGGGGAGCAAGGCCAGCGGACTCGCCCGGCTCCACCGCCGCCGCCGCCCCGTCGCCCACCCCGGGCGCCGGCCGGGACAAGGCCGCGGCCCGGCGCGCGCCCCCCTTCTCCTCGCCGCCTCGCTGGCCCTCTCGAGAGGGCCTCTTCCTCGCGGCGCGATCTCCGCACGGGAGGCAAGAGGCGGCGCAGACTCGGCATTTCCAGCCGCCGTCGCCGCCGCCGCCAGGGCCGGGCGCGCGGTCGGGGTCGTGTGCGGGCCGCGGGCCGCTTTGCTGGATGACGCGGTCGTTTGGCTGTCGGGTCGGATGGGGCACACGTGCCGGGCACCGGTGGCGGGCAGGGCCTCGAGGGCGGGGGTCGGCGTCGGCAGGCAGCCGGAGAGCGGTCGGGCGCCGGGGCGGCCGCCGCCGTCCTCGTTAGTATAGTGGTGAGTATCCCCGCCTGTCACGCGGGAGACCGGGGTTCGATTCCCCGACGGGGAGGCAAGACGTCCCTTTTTGGTGGCTGGCGCCGCTCTGCGTCCGGCCGCTTGCCCCCGAGGGCCCTTCTTCGCCCTGCCGCGCCCCGCCCTCCAGCCCCCGAGGGCGCTTCTTCGCCCTGCCCCGCCCTCCAGCCAGGCGCAGGCCGCCAACCCGTGCCCGGCCTGCCCACGGGGACCCCTCCCCGAGGCCCCCTCGCCGTCGGGCGGCGGTCGTTCGGCACGGCCGAGCCAAGGCTTCCTCTGCTCCCCGCAGCGCCCGACGAGCGGCCCGCCCCCAGCGGCTGGCGCACGGGGCTCCCTGCGACGCGACGCGACGCGCGACGCGCGCTGCACAGCTGCACAGCTGCCGGGACGGGCGGCGGGTGGGTCCTCTCTCGGTGCGCGCAGCTGCCTCGCCGAGCAGCCTGTGGAGAGGGGCTGGGGCGAGCCGGACGGTGGAGGGCGGGCGCCCGGCCGGGGCTTTGGCGGGGCGGTCGGCGTGGGAATGGCGGTCGCTTGGTGGCGCGGCAGCGAGGGCGCCCCCCAGAGGCGGTCCGTCCCGGCGGACGAGGGCTGCCGCGTCGGGCGCGGCGCTGGCGCTGGCGCGGGGCGGCGGTTGGTGGCGCCGGTGGCAGCGCCGCGCTGCGGGCGGGCGGGGCGTCGGAGCAGGGCTGCGCCAGGCGGCGGCGGCGGCGGCGGCGGCGGCGGCGGCCGGACTGCTGTGGCGCGAGCCCCGGGCCGGCGTCTCGGGGCAGGCCGGGCTGTGCGGCGTTGGTGGTATAGTGGTGAGCATAGCTGCCTTCCAAGCAGTTGACCCGGGTTCGATTCCCGGCCAACGCAGCGGGCCGACCTTTTGCCGAGCTGCGGGGCCCTCCCGCCCCGGAGGCGGGCGGCGGGCGGCGGGCGTGCGGCTGTGCGTGTGTGTGTGTGTGTGTGTGTGTGTGTGTGCGTGTGTGTGCGTGTGTGCGCGCGCAGCGTTTTGAGGGCGCGGCGAGCAGGAAGCCGGCGAGGGCGCGTGCCTGGGCCGGGGCGGCGGGCGGCTGGCCTGCGCAAGGCAGGGGGCCCCGGCGGCGAGGGAGCGGCGAGCGGGCGGGCTGCGGGCCCCGGGTCCAGGAGGCGCAGGCGAGGCGCGAAGCCCGACGCTCCCTGGTGGTCTAGTGGTTAGGATTCGGCGCTCTCACCGCCGCGGCCCGGGTTCGATTCCCGGTCAGGGAAGCCTTTCTTCTTCCTCTCCGCCCGCCCGCCTGCCGGCCGCCCGACCTCCGCCTCCCCGGCGCGGCGCGGGCGGCCGCGACCCCTCCCCCCACCACGCACACTTTTAGCCCGCGCCGGAGCTCGCTCGCTTCGCCCCTCGCCCCCTGGCCTCGGCCTCCCGACAAGGCCACCCGCCACGTCCAGCCCTGACCCTGCCACGCCCCCTCCACCCCTGCCAACGGCAGACCTTTCGGCCCCCGCTCGCCCCCTGGGCGTCTCCCCTCCTCCTCCTCCTCCTCCTCCTCCTCGGACGCTCGCCTCGCTTCCCCTCTTCCTCGGTGGCTGGGGCCGCCTCTCTCCCGCCGTGGCCGCGGGCGCACAGCCCCGCCGCCGGCCCCCGCACGCGCTTCGACTCTCCCGCAGCCTGGCTTCGGCCGCGACAGTTTCGCGGCCCCCAAGCCGCCCCTTGGTCCCTCCCGAGGTGGGGCCGCCGGTGGGGGCTGGGGCTGGGGGTGCGGGCGGGAGGGGGCAGGGGTCTCCCTGGACCGGTCGGGCCACCTGCCGAGACCTGTGGTCCCTGGCCTCGCCCCTCGCGCCAGCCAAGGCGCCGGCAGCTTTCCCGCCGCCGCCTGCCGGGTCCTGGGCCCGCTGCGTGTCCCGGGGGCCCGGCGATTGGGCGCCAGGGGCGTCTGGGTCTCGCGCGGGCGTGGGAGCCGAGGGCCCGGCCGCGGCGCCCGAGAGGCGGAGATGGGCCAGTGACCCTCGACCCGTCCGTCCGTCGGGCTAGCGAGACCAGCCCGCCGCGGAGGAGACAGAGCAGGGAGCTACAGGAGGCCGTTCCGGAAAACGCCACGGGCAAGCAGGTGGGGAGGGGCTGGGGGCGGACGGGTGGCGGGGGTGGCCAGCGTTTTCTTCCAGTGGCCTCAGCGACGCTCCGCGTCCTATGGCCAAGTGGCCGGGGCGTTCCCCGGAACTCTTGCCTCCCCCACGCCCCTCCCCCCACCGAGCTGGGACTTTGGACGGCGTTCCCCTTCCCGCCTCGGCGTCCACCCACGCCATCCCTCTCTCCAGCCCCGCATCCATCTTCTCCTGCGGCTGCTCCCCAAAGGAGATGGCAGCTCTCCGGCCCCTTGCCGCCACGACGGGCGCGCCGCCGTGAGCCAGCGGAGCTGAGTATCTGTCCAGGGACCGGTTCCGGCCGAGGCAGAGGGGAGGGCCGAGCCGATGAGCGGCAGGAAGCTGCCGCGGGCCCCACGCTGGACTTTGACGGAGCCGTTCTCCCCTGTGCCAAGGCGCCCCCGGTGGGCATAGGGGTGCGCCCCGTGAGCGCGGGAAGCTCCCCCACGGGCCCGGCCGGGGTGCTGGGCGTGCGCGTGCGGGGGCGGGAGACGGTGCGGGATGGAGGCGTCGGTCCCGGTGGGTGGCCCCCCACGCGGGTCAGGGCACAGGGCCAAGTGACCCCAGGAAGAGGGCACGGCGGTGAGCCGCGCGGTGGGTGGCGTGAGGAGGAGTCCCGGGTGTGCGAGCGGAGCGCCGCGGGCCCGGAGGAGGTGCGGGGCTTGCGGGAACGGGCCGCTCAGGCAGGGGCTCCGGGCGGCCAGGCCCCTTGGCCGGCACGGGTGGCGGCGGGTGAGATCTAGGGTTGGGGTGGGGACGAGGGGCCTGAGCGGGGGAGGGGGGACAGGGCCGGGGGAAGCGAGTCCTCGGGGCGGGTCGTGCGAGAGAGGACCACAGGGTCCGCGGGGTTGTTGGCGGATGGTGGGGCGGGGGGGCCTGGAGGCCGTAAGGAGCGGCGGGTGGCAAGCAGGGGCAGTGGGCTCCGGTGCGAGGAAGACGGAAGCCCCTGCGGTGGGAGAGGACGCCGGCGGGCGAGACTGGCTGTGCTGCGCTGCGAGGTGGTGAGGCTAAGGAGTAGGGTGAGAGGAGGGGTGGGGAGCGGGCAAGGGCGGGGAATGCCCCTGCCCCAGAGACAGAAACGACCTGTCCTGGGGACAGAGAGTCGCGTCTCGGGTGTGCGTTGGGGGTTGAGTTGAGAAGAGGCCAAAGGGACCAACGGAACGGAGGATCCCCGGCCGGGAAGGATTTGGAAAGTGGGGGCGCGGGGAGGAGGGGCCTGACAGGCGTCGGGGTGTTGGAGCAGTAGGGGGGTGGGGAGGGTGGAGGTGGAGGGGTTGGGGCTGGGGTGCGGCTTGGGGCTTGCAGGCTGGGGTGGCGGCGGCGGGCTTGGCAGTGTCCTCGGGGCGTCCTGGGGGCGGGGGTGGCGGCGAGGATTCGTCGTGGTGCCGGTGCTGACGCGTGGTGGACTTGGTGCTGGCGCCGGGGGAAGGGGGGGAGGGGCGGGGTGGGTGGACTGGGTGGCAGTGGCGGCGCAGGTGGTTTCGGTGGTGGAGGGCCCGGCGAGCGTTGGCAACCGATGGCGGCCGAGCGGGATCAGGTGAACACACGGCGGGCGTGCATGGTGACGATCTCGCGGAACTCTTTGGAAAGACTCGAGGGCGCGCCATCAGGACACGGGGACCCTCCGGGAGAAGGCGGTGGGTCACCCGTAGGAGCGGCACGTTCCTTCCTGCCGGCAGTGCCAACGCCGCGTAACTTGCCGGCCGGGGTCAGAGCGAGCCAGAGAGCGGGGAAAGGTGGCGGAGCGTGAGGAGGTGGGGCGTGCATGGGCCCGCGTGTGCTGCGGGAGAGTGTCCCTCGAAGGGAAACGCGTGACTCGAGCGGGGTCACGGGAAGGAAAAGAAGAGGGACAAGGAAGGAAGGTGCGCGGGCACGAGAGTGGCTGGGCCGTGAATGTGTCAGGGCACGGGGGTTTGGGGGGCGGGCGTTTGGTTCCCGGGGTGCGTGTTTGGGGGCGGAGGGGGGGGGGACTTTTGTCTCCAGGGCGAGAGCGAGGGCCCGGGGCGGGCGGAAGGTGTTGGTGTGTGGGGGCGGCCTCGAGCGCAGGAGAGAGGCAGCCTAAGCTGGACGTCGGGGCCGCGGGACCAAAAGGGGACGGGGTGCTGCATGGGCCGGGAATCGAACCCGGGCCTCCCGCGTGGCAGGCGAGAATTCTACCACTGAACCACCCATGCACCGGTGGCCGGCGCCACCAGGCGCCACCCCAGCGGCGCTCGCCACCAGCCGCCCGACACTGGTCACGGCCCTGCGGGGCCATCTCCTCCATCCGAGCCAGTCGGCGGACGGGGCAGCTGGAAGAGAGGCTGCGGGGCCCTGGAGGGCGCTCGGGGGCGGGCGCGGTAGGAGGGGGGTGCGGAGCAGGGAGACCCGGAGGCGCGGTGGCACCTGTGCGCCGAGGCGCGGAGGAGCCGCGACAGAGCGGGGCGGCCTCGGCCCATCCCGCGCCTTGTGTCCGGCCCAGGGCCGCCGCGACCCTGCCGGCGTCGCCGGAGGAAGCCAGGAGCCGCGCCCAGCCTGGCCCGCGCTCGAGTGCCAACGAGGGGCGGCGATCTGTGGCGGGCGACGTTCCCTTCGACGACCCACGGGCCCGTGCCCAAGTCCCCTGGGCGGCGGGCTTCCCCGCGGGTGCGCTGGGCGCGTGGCCGTGCGCGGGCGCCAACGGCGCGGCCTGCCGGACGAGAGCAGGGCAGGGCAGGGCAGGGCAGGGCAGGGCAGGGCAGGGCAGGGCAGGGCTGGGCAGGGCTGGGCAGGGCTGGGCTGGGCGGGAGGGCCGTGGCGTGGGGGCGGCCGTGGGAGCCGCAGGCTGGGGAGCGCCGCCTCGGCCGCCCGCCGCTGAGCGGCGCTCAGGCCAAGAGACCCGAGGGGCCTGAGCCTGGCGCCTGCGCTCTGGCCGACGGCTCGCCCGCAAGGGTCCGGCTCCGGGGTGCGTTGGTGGCGAGGCAGGAGCGCGGTCTTGGATGGCGGGCGCGCTTTGGCAGAGTGGCTGCCGGCCGGCGGGCCGCCCGCGGAGGAGGCGCGCCGTCGTGTCGTCGTGGGTTTGGGCCCCCGAGGCGCCTTCGCGCGTGCAGACGGGGCTTGGCCCCGGCCGTGGGCCCGACGTGGCGTGTGGGCGACGGGGATCCAGGGCTTCGGCTCGCTGCTCCCCGGAGCCAGCTTGCCGGGTTGGGCCCGCGTGCCAGGCAGGCCCCGTGCAGGGAGGGCGCTGTGGTGGGCTGGCGAGCAGAAGGCCGGGCTGCGTGGGGCCCGGGAGGCAGGCATGTGTGGCCCGGGCGAGGCCCCGAGGTGAAAAGTCGTGGTGGGCACCACAGGCCACCGAGATGGGGACGGCGACCTGAGCAGGGTGTGGAGAGGATGGGCGGGCCGGGCGGCCGGGGGCTGTGGGAAAGGACAGCGTGTTGGACGGTGTGCCGCCCGTTGCGCAGGCGTGGCGCTCCAAGAGCGAGGCGCTGTGCGCCAGGCAGAAGTCGGAGGGTGACCCGTGGAGGGCTTTGCTCACGCAGGGTCGGGTGGGGTGGGGTGGGGTGGGGTGGGGGAGGGGGAGTGGGAGTGGGAGTGGGAGCGCGAGTGGGAGGGAGGGCTACACAACCCCCCTAATGGGGGGGCTCGTGTGCGGAGGGGGAAGGGGAGAGCAGGCGAGGAACGATGGGGCGCGAAGTCCTGAAGCCCCCGCGTGTGGGGTCCGGTGGGAAGGGTGTGTGAGTGAGTGGGCGGGGGCGCGCGCGCTGTGTCGGGAAGGCCGGTTGCCAGTGGGTTCGAGGCGCTGGGGCAGCCTCCTGGGCTGAGTGCGCCAGGCCCGCGCAGCGGCGGGCGTGAGAAGCGGGTGGGGTGGAGAGGCGTGCGTGTAGGGGCCTGGAGTTTGGCGCGGCGGCCACAGGCCGGAGCGCCAGCCCGGGCCGGCCAGGAAGGCGGCCAAGGGCGGCGCTCGGGTGTGCGGGAGGCCCGGGTAGGCGGGCGTTGGTTGGGCGGGCCAAAAGGTCGGCGTGTCAGGAGTGGGATTCGAACCCACGCCTCCAGGGGAGACTGCGACCTGAACGCAGCGCCTTAGACCGCTCGGCCATCCTGACGGCGGGCCTGGGCGCGTGGCGCTCGCCTGGCTGGGAGCCGACGCGGCCGGCGGGGCCCTTGGCCGCCCGCGGCGCCTGGCGGGCGTCTTTGTGGGCGCGCCACGGACGGGACGCGCGCGCCGGCCGACGGGGAGCAAGGCCAGCGGACTCGCCCGGGCTCCACCGCCGCCGCCGCCCGTCGCCCACCCCGGGCGCCGGCCGGGACAAGGCCGCGGCCCGGCGCGCGCCCCCCTTCTCCTCGCCGCCTCGCTGGCCCTCTCGAGAGGGCCTCTTCCTCGCGGCGCGATCTCCGCACGGGAGGCAAGAGGCGGCGCAGACTCGGCATTTCCCAGCCGCCGTCGCCGCCGCCGCCAGGGCCGGGCGCGCGGTCGGGGTCGTGTGCGGGCCGCGGGCCGCTTTGCTGGATGACGCGGTCGTTTGGCTGTCGGGTCGGATGGGGCACACGTGCCGGGCACCGGTGGCGGGCAGGGCCTCGAGGGCGGGGTCGGCGTCGGCAGGCAGCCGGAGAGCGGTCGGGCGCCGGGGCGGCCGCCGCCGTCCTCGTTAGTATAGTGGTGAGTATCCCCGCCTGTCACGCGGGAGACCGGGGTTCGATTCCCCGACGGGGAGGCAAGACGTCCCTTTTTGGTGGCTGGCGCCGCTCTGCGTCCGGCCGCTTGCCCCCGAGGGCCCTTCTTCGCCCTGCCGCGCCCCGCCCTCCAGCCCCCGAGGGCGCTTCTTCGCCCTGCCCCGCCCTCCAGCCAGGCGCAGGCCGCCAACCCGTGCCCGGCCTGCCCACGGGGACCCCTCCCCGAGGCCCCTCGCCGTCGGGCGGCGGTCGTTCGGCACGGCCGAGCCAAGGCTTCCTCTGCTCCCCGCAGCGCCCGACGAGCGGCCCGCCCCCAGCGGCTGGCGCACGGGGCTCCCTGCGACGCGACGCGACGCGCGACGCGCGCTGCACAGCTGCACAGCTGCCGGGACGGGCGGCGGGTGGGTCCTCTCTCGGTGCGCGCAGCTGCCTCGCCGAGCAGCCTGTGGAGAGGGGCTGGGGCGAGCCGGACGGTGGAGGGCGGGCGCCCGGCCGGGGCTTTGGCGGGGCGGTCGGCGTGGGAATGGCGGTCGCTTGGTGGCGCGGCAGCGAGGGCGCCCCCAGAGGCGGTCCGTCCCGGCGGACGAGGGCTGCCGCGTCGGGCGCGGCGCTGGCGCTGGCGCGGGGCGGCGGTTGGTGGCGCCGGTGGCAGCGCCGCGCTGCGGGCGGGCGGGGCGTCGGAGCAGGGCTGCGCCAGGCGGCGGCGGCGGCGGCGGCGGCGGCGGCGGCCGGACTGCTGTGGCGCGAGCCCCGGGCCGGCGTCTCGGGGCAGGCCGGGCTGTGCGGCGTTGGTGGTATAGTGGTGAGCATAGCTGCCTTCCAAGCAGTTGACCCGGGTTCGATTCCCGGCCAACGCAGCGGGCCGACCTTTTGCCGAGCTGCGGGGCCCTCCCGCCCCGGAGGCGGGCGGCGGGCGGCGGGCGTGCGGCTGTGCGTGTGTGTGTGTGTGCGTGTGTGTGTGTGCGTGTGTGCGCGCGCAGCGTTTTGAGGGCGCGGCGAGCAGGAAAGCCGGCGAGGGCGCGTGCCTGGGCCGGGGCGGCGGGCGGCTGGCCTGCGCAAGGCAGGGGGCCCCGGCGGCGAGGGAGCGGCGAGCGGGCGGGCTGCGGGCCCCGGGTCCAGGAGGCGCAGGCGAGGCGCGAAGCCCGACGCTCCCTGGTGGTCTAGTGGTTAGGATTCGGCGCTCTCACCGCCGCGGCCCGGGTTCGATTCCCAGTCAGGGAAGCCTTTCTTCTTCCTCTCCGCCTGCCCGCCTGCCGGCCGCCCGACCTCCGCCTCCCCGGCGCGGCGCGGGCGGCCGCGGCGCGCCCCTCCCCCCACCACGCACACTTTTAGCCCGCGCCGGAGCTCGCTCGCTTCGCCCCTCGCCCCCTGGCCTCGGCCTCCCGACAAGGCCCACCCGCCACGTCCAGCCCTGACCCTGCCACGCCCCCTCCACCCCTGCCAACGGCAGACCTTTCGGCCCCCGCTCGCCCCCTGGGCGTCTCCCCTCCTCCTCCTCCTCCTCCTCGGACGCTCGCCTCGCTTCCCCTCTTCCTCGGTGGCTGGGGCCGCCTCTCTCCCGCCGTGGCCGCGGGCGCACAGCCCCGCCGCCGGCCCCCGCACGCGCTTCGACTCTCCCGCAGCCTGGCTTCGGCCGCGACAGTTTCGCGGCCCCCAAGCCGCCCCTTGGTCCCTCCCGAGGTGGGGCCGCCGGTGGGGGCTGGGGCTGGGGGTGCGGGCGGGAGGGGGCAGGGGTCTCCC
>NW_027225381.1:0-130153 GCF_041296235.1 Equus asinus | reverse complement strand
CTGGACAGACCAGAAACACCTGCCGGACCTGCCTGAACCACCTGCTGAGCACACCGGAACAACTTGCTCGACTCGCTGGAGCCACCTGCTGGACACCCCAAAATCACCAGCCAGCTATGCCAGAACCACTTGCCGTACACTCCGGAATCACCTGCTGGTTACACCAGAGCCACTTGGTGGACAATCCAGAATCACCTGCCGGACATGCCAGAACCACCTGTCACACATGCCGGAACCACGTGCCTGACACGCCGGAACCACCTCGCGGACAGACCGAACCACCTACCAGACATGCCTGAACCACCTGCCGAGCATGCCGGAACCACCTGCCGGACACGCCAAAATCACCTGCGGGCTAGGCCAGAACCACTTGTAGGACTCTCTGGAGCACCTGCCGGGCATGCGGGAACCACCTCTCAGACGTGCCAGAACCACAGCGCGGCACATGACGGAACCCATTACCGGACAGACCGGAACCACCTGCCGGACACGCCAGAATCACCTGCAAGAACACCGGAACCACCTGAACAGCTCGCCAGAAACACCTGCCGGACATGCCAAAATCACCTGCCGGCTACACCAGAACCTCTTGCCGGACACTCCGGAATCACCTGCCAGACATGATGCAACCAAATGTCAGACGTGCCAGAACCACGTGCCAGAGACACCGGATGCAACTGCCGAGCATGCCGGAACCTCCTGCTCAACTCGCTGTAACCACCTGCCGGGGACGCCAAAATCACCTGTCAGCTAGGACTCTATGGAATCACCCGCCGGGCATGCCGGAACCAGCTCTCAGACGTGCCAGAAGCACGTGCCGGACACGCCGGAACCACCTACTAGAGAGACCGGAACCACCTGCCAGACCCGCCTGAACCACCTGCTGAGTACGCTGGAACAACCTGCTCTACTCGCTGGAGCCACCTGCTGGACACGCCAAAATCACCTGATGGCTACGCCAGCACCACTCGGCAGACAAGCCAGAATCACCTGCAGGGTATGCCGGAACCACCTCTCAGACGTGCCAGAACCCCTTGTCGGACACTCCGGAATCACCTGTCAGGCATGCCGGAACCACCTCTCGAACGTGCCAGAATGACGTGCCAGAGACACCGGATGCACCTGCCGAGCACGCCGGAACCTCCTCTTCGACTCGCCGGAACCACCAGCCAGAGACGCCAAAATCCCCTGCCAGGTAGGCCAGAATCACATGGCGGACGCTCCGGAATCTCCCGCCGGGAAGGTAGGAACCACCTCTCAAACATACTGGAAGCACGTGCCGGACATGCCGGCACCACGTACTGGACAGACCAGAAACACCTGCCGGACCTGCCTGAACCACCTGCTGAGCACACCGGAACAACTTGCTCGACTCGCTGGAGCCACCTGCTGGACACCCCAAAATCACCAGCCAGCTATGCCAGAACCACTTGCCGTACACTCCGGAATCACCTGCTGGTTACACCAGAGCCACTTGGTGGACAATCCAGAATCACCTGCCGGACATGCCAGAACCACCTGTCACACATGCCGGAACCACGTGCCTGACACGCCGGAACCACCTCGCGGACAGACCGGAACCACCTACCAGACATGCCGGAACCACCTGCCGGACACGCCAAAATCACCTGCGGGCTAGGCCAGAACCACTTGTAGGACTCTCCTGGAGCACCTGCCGGGCATGCGGGAACCACCTCTCAGACGTGCCAGAACCACGCGCGGCACATGACGGAACCCATTACCGGACAGACCGGAACCACCTGCCGGACACGCCAGAATCACCTGCCAAGAACACCGGAACCACCTGAACAGCTCGCCAGAAACACCTGCCGGACATGCCAAAATCACCTGCCGGCTACACCAGAACCTCTTGCCGGACACTCCGGAATCACCTGCCAGACATGATGCAACCAAATGTCAGACGTGCCAGAACCACGTGCCAGAGACACCGGATGCAACTGCCGAGCATGCCGGAACCTCCTGCTCAACTCGCTGTAACCACCTGCCGGGGACGCCAAAATCACCTGTCAGCTAGGCCAGAACCACGTGGCGGACTCTATGGAATCACCCGCCGGGCATGCCGGAACCAGCTCTCAGACGTGCCAGAAGCACGTGCCGGACACGCCGGAACCACCTACTAGAGAGACCGGAACCACCTGCCAGACCCGCCTGAACCACCTGCTGAGTACGCTGGAACAACCTGCTCTACTCGCTGGAGCCACCTGCTGGACACGCCAAAATCACCTGATGGCTACGCCAGCACCACTCGGCAGACAAGCCAGAATCACCTGCAGGGTATGCCGGAACCACCTCTCAGACGTGCCAGAACCCCTTGTCGGACACTCCGGAATCACCTGTCAGGCATGCCGGAACCACCTCTCGAACGTGCCAGAATGACGTGCCAGAGACACCGGATGCACCTGCCGAGCACGCCGGAACCTCCTCTTCGACTCGCCGGAACCACCAGCCAGAGACGCCAAAATCCCCTGCCAGGTAGGCCAGAATCACATGGCGGACGCTCCGGAATCTCCCGCCGGGAAGGTAGGAACCACCTCTCAAACATACTGGAAGCACGTGCCGGACATGCCGGCACCACGTACTGGACAGACCAGAAACACCTGCCGGACCTGCCTGAACCACCTGCTGAGCACACCGGAACAACTTGCTCGACTCGCTGGAGCCACCTGCTGGACACCCCAAAATCACCAGCCAGCTATGCCAGAACCACTTGCCGTACACTCCGGAATCACCTGCTGGTTACACCAGAGCCACTTGGTGGACAATCCAGAATCACCTGCCGGACATGCCAGAACCACCTGTCACACATGCCGGAACCACGTGCCTGACACGCCGGAACCACCTCGCGGACAGACCGGAACCACCTACCAGACATGCCTGAACCACCTGCCGAGCATGCCGGAACCACCTGCCGGACACGCCAAAATCACCTGCGGGCTAGGCCAGAACCACTTGTAGGACTCTCCTGGAGCACCTGCCGGGCATGCGGGAACCACCTCTCAGACGTGCCAGAACCACGCGCGGCACATGACGGAACCCATTACCGGACAGACCGGAACCACCTGCCGGACACGCCAGAATCACCTGCCAAGAACACCGGAACCACCTGAACAGCTCGCCAGAAACACCTGCCGGACATGCCAAAATCACCTGCCGGCTACACCAGAACCTCTTGCCGGACACTCCGGAATCACCTGCCAGACATGATGCAACCAAATGTCAGACGTGCCAGAACCACGTGCCAGAGACACCGGATGCAACTGCCGAGCATGCCGGAACCTCCTGCTCAACTCGCTGTAACCACCTGCCGGGGACGCCAAAATCACCTGTCAGCTAGGCCAGAACCACGTGGCGGACTCTATGGAATCACCCGCCGGGCATGCCGGAACCAGCTCTCAGACGTGCCAGAAGCACGTGCCGGACACGCCGGAACCACCTACTAGAGAGACCGGAACCACCTGCCAGACCCGCCTGAACCACCTGCTGAGTACGCTGGAACAACCTGCTCTACTCGCTGGAGCCACCTGCTGGACACGCCAAAATCACCTGATGGCTACGCCAGCACCACTCGGCAGACAAGCCAGAATCACCTGCAGGGTATGCCGGAACCACCTCTCAGACGTGCCAGAACCCCTTGTCGGACACTCCGGAATCACCTGTCAGGCATGCCGGAACCACCTCTCGAACGTGCCAGAATGACGTGCCAGAGACACCGGATGCACCTGCCGAGCACGCCGGAACCTCCTCTTCGACTCGCCGGAACCACCAGCCAGAGACGCCAAAATCCCCTGCCAGGTAGGCCAGAATCACATGGCGGACGCTCCGGAATCTCCCGCCGGGAAGGTAGGAACCACCTCTCAAACATACTGGAAGCACGTGCCGGACATGCCGGCACCACGTACTGGACAGACCAGAAACACCTGCCGGACCTGCCTGAACCACCTGCTGAGCACACCGGAACAACTTGCTCGACTCGCTGGAGCCACCTGCTGGACACCCCAAAATCACCAGCCAGCTATGCCAGAACCACTTGCCGTACACTCCGGAATCACCTGCTGGTTACACCAGAGCCACTTGGTGGACAATCCAGAATCACCTGCCGGACATGCCAGAACCACCTGTCACACATGCCGGAACCACGTGCCTGACACGCCGGAACCACCTCGCGGACAGACCGGAACCACCTACCAGACATGCCGGAACCACCTGCCGGACACGCCAAAATCACCTGCGGGCTAGGCCAGAACCACTTGTAGGACTCTCCTGGAGCACCTGCCGGGCATGCGGGAACCACCTCTCAGACGTGCCAGAACCACGCGCGGCACATGACGGAACCCATTACCGGACAGACCGGAACCACCTGCCGGACACGCCAGAATCACCTGCCAAGAACACCGGAACCACCTGAACAGCTCGCCAGAAACACCTGCCGGACATGCCAAAATCACCTGCCGGCTACACCAGAACCTCTTGCCGGACACTCCGGAATCACCTGCCAGACATGATGCAACCAAATGTCAGACGTGCCAGAACCACGTGCCAGAGACACCGGATGCAACTGCCGAGCATGCCGGAACCTCCTGCTCAACTCGCTGTAACCACCTGCCGGGGACGCCAAAATCACCTGTCAGCTAGGCCAGAACCACGTGGCGGACTCTATGGAATCACCCGCCGGGCATGCCGGAACCAGCTCTCAGACGTGCCAGAAGCACGTGCCGGACACGCCGGAACCACCTACTAGAGAGACCGGAACCACCTGCCAGACCCGCCTGAACCACCTGCTGAGTACGCTGGAACAACCTGCTCTACTCGCTGGAGCCACCTGCTGGACACGCCAAAATCACCTGATGGCTACGCCAGCACCACTCGGCAGACAAGCCAGAATCACCTGCAGGGTATGCCGGAACCACCTCTCAGACGTGCCAGAACCCCTTGTCGGACACTCCGGAATCACCTGTCAGGCATGCCGGAACCACCTCTCGAACGTGCCAGAATGACGTGCCAGAGACACCGGATGCACCTGCCGAGCACGCCGGAACCTCCTCTTCGACTCGCCGGAACCACCAGCCAGAGACGCCAAAATCCCCTGCCAGGTAGGCCAGAATCACATGGCGGACGCTCCGGAATCTCCCGCCGGGAAGGTAGGAACCACCTCTCAAACATACTGGAAGCACGTGCCGGACATGCCGGCACCACGTACTGGACAGACCAGAAACACCTGCCGGACCTGCCTGAACCACCTGCTGAGCACACCGGAACAACTTGCTCGACTCGCTGGAGCCACCTGCTGGACACCCCAAAATCACCAGCCAGCTATGCCAGAACCACTTGCCGTACACTCCGGAATCACCTGCTGGTTACACCAGAGCCACTTGGTGGACAATCCAGAATCACCTGCCGGACATGCCAGAACCACCTGTCACACATGCCGGAACCACGTGCCTGACACGCCGGAACCACCTCGCGGACAGACCGGAACCACCTACCAGACATGCCTGAACCACCTGCCGAGCATGCCGGAACCACCTGCCGGACACGCCAAAATCACCTGCGGGCTAGGCCAGAACCACTTGTAGGACTCTCCTGGAGCACCTGCCGGGCATGCGGGAACCACCTCTCAGACGTGCCAGAACCACGCGCGGCACATGACGGAACCCATTACCGGACAGACCGGAACCACCTGCCGGACACGCCAGAATCACCTGCCAAGAACACCGGAACCACCTGAACAGCTCGCCAGAAACACCTGCCGGACATGCCAAAATCACCTGCCGGCTACACCAGAACCTCTTGCCGGACACTCCGGAATCACCTGCCAGACATGATGCAACCAAATGTCAGACGTGCCAGAACCACGTGCCAGAGACACCGGATGCAACTGCCGAGCATGCCGGAACCTCCTGCTCAACTCGCTGTAACCACCTGCCGGGGACGCCAAAATCACCTGTCAGCTAGGCCAGAACCACGTGGCGGACTCTATGGAATCACCCGCCGGGCATGCCGGAACCAGCTCTCAGACGTGCCAGAAGCACGTGCCGGACACGCCGGAACCACCTACTAGAGAGACCGGAACCACCTGCCAGACCCGCCTGAACCACCTGCTGAGTACGCTGGAACAACCTGCTCTACTCGCTGGAGCCACCTGCTGGACACGCCAAAATCACCTGATGGCTACGCCAGCACCACTCGGCAGACAAGCCAGAATCACCTGCAGGGTATGCCGGAACCACCTCTCAGACGTGCCAGAACCCCTTGTCGGACACTCCGGAATCACCTGTCAGGCATGCCGGAACCACCTCTCGAACGTGCCAGAATGACGTGCCAGAGACACCGGATGCACCTGCCGAGCACGCCGGAACCTCCTCTTCGACTCGCCGGAACCACCAGCCAGAGACGCCAAAATCCCCTGCCAGGTAGGCCAGAATCACATGGCGGACGCTCCGGAATCTCCCGCCGGGAAGGTAGGAACCACCTCTCAAACATACTGGAAGCACGTGCCGGACATGCCGGCACCACGTACTGGACAGACCAGAAACACCTGCCGGACCTGCCTGAACCACCTGCTGAGCACACCGGAACAACTTGCTCGACTCGCTGGAGCCACCTGCTGGACACCCCAAAATCACCAGCCAGCTATGCCAGAACCACTTGCCGTACACTCCGGAATCACCTGCTGGTTACACCAGAGCCACTTGGTGGACAATCCAGAATCACCTGCCGGACATGCCAGAACCACCTGTCACACATGCCGGAACCACGTGCCTGACACGCCGGAACCACCTCGCGGACAGACCGGAACCACCTACCAGACATGCCTGAACCACCTGCCGAGCATGCCGGAACCACCTGCCGGACACGCCAAAATCACCTGCGGGCTAGGCCAGAACCACTTGTAGGACTCTCCTGGAGCACCTGCCGGGCATGCGGGAACCACCTCTCAGACGTGCCAGAACCACGCGCGGCACATGACGGAACCCATTACCGGACAGACCGGAACCACCTGCCGGACACGCCAGAATCACCTGCCAAGAACACCGGAACCACCTGAACAGCTCGCCAGAAACACCTGCCGGACATGCCAAAATCACCTGCCGGCTACACCAGAACCTCTTGCCGGACACTCCGGAATCACCTGCCAGACATGATGCAACCAAATGTCAGACGTGCCAGAACCACGTGCCAGAGACACCGGATGCAACTGCCGAGCATGCCGGAACCTCCTGCTCAACTCGCTGTAACCACCTGCCGGGGACGCCAAAATCACCTGTCAGCTAGGCCAGAACCACGTGGCGGACTCTATGGAATCACCCGCCGGGCATGCCGGAACCAGCTCTCAGACGTGCCAGAAGCACGTGCCGGACACGCCGGAACCACCTACTAGAGAGACCGGAACCACCTGCCAGACCCGCCTGAACCACCTGCTGAGTACGCTGGAACAACCTGCTCTACTCGCTGGAGCCACCTGCTGGACACGCCAAAATCACCTGATGGCTACGCCAGCACCACTCGGCAGACAAGCCAGAATCACCTGCAGGGTATGCCGGAACCACCTCTCAGACGTGCCAGAACCCCTTGTCGGACACTCCGGAATCACCTGTCAGGCATGCCGGAACCACCTCTCGAACGTGCCAGAATGACGTGCCAGAGACACCGGATGCACCTGCCGAGCACGCCGGAACCTCCTCTTCGACTCGCCGGAACCACCAGCCAGAGACGCCAAAATCCCCTGCCAGGTAGGCCAGAATCACATGGCGGACGCTCCGGAATCTCCCGCCGGGAAGGTAGGAACCACCTCTCAAACATACTGGAAGCACGTGCCGGACATGCCGGCACCACGTACTGGACAGACCAGAAACACCTGCCGGACCTGCCTGAACCACCTGCTGAGCACACCGGAACAACTTGCTCGACTCGCTGGAGCCACCTGCTGGACACCCCAAAATCACCAGCCAGCTATGCCAGAACCACTTGCCGTACACTCCGGAATCACCTGCTGGTTACACCAGAGCCACTTGGTGGACAATCCAGAATCACCTGCCGGACATGCCAGAACCACCTGTCACACATGCCGGAACCACGTGCCTGACACGCCGGAACCACCTCGCGGACAGACCGGAACCACCTACCAGACATGCCTGAACCACCTGCCGAGCATGCCGGAACCACCTGCCGGACACGCCAAAATCACCTGCGGGCTAGGCCAGAACCACTTGTAGGACTCTCCTGGAGCACCTGCCGGGCATGCGGGAACCACCTCTCAGACGTGCCAGAACCACGCGCGGCACATGACGGAACCCATTACCGGACAGACCGGAACCACCTGCCGGACACGCCAGAATCACCTGCCAAGAACACCGGAACCACCTGAACAGCTCGCCAGAAACACCTGCCGGACATGCCAAAATCACCTGCCGGCTACACCAGAACCTCTTGCCGGACACTCCGGAATCACCTGCCAGACATGATGCAACCAAATGTCAGACGTGCCAGAACCACGTGCCAGAGACACCGGATGCAACTGCCGAGCATGCCGGAACCTCCTGCTCAACTCGCTGTAACCACCTGCCGGGGACGCCAAAATCACCTGTCAGCTAGGCCAGAACCACGTGGCGGACTCTATGGAATCACCCGCCGGGCATGCCGGAACCAGCTCTCAGACGTGCCAGAAGCACGTGCCGGACACGCCGGAACCACCTACTAGAGAGACCGGAACCACCTGCCAGACCCGCCTGAACCACCTGCTGAGTACGCTGGAACAACCTGCTCTACTCGCTGGAGCCACCTGCTGGACACGCCAAAATCACCTGATGGCTACGCCAGCACCACTCGGCAGACAAGCCAGAATCACCTGCAGGGTATGCCGGAACCACCTCTCAGACGTGCCAGAACCCCTTGTCGGACACTCCGGAATCACCTGTCAGGCATGCCGGAACCACCTCTCGAACGTGCCAGAATGACGTGCCAGAGACACCGGATGCACCTGCCGAGCACGCCGGAACCTCCTCTTCGACTCGCCGGAACCACCAGCCAGAGACGCCAAAATCCCCTGCCAGGTAGGCCAGAATCACATGGCGGACGCTCCGGAATCTCCCGCCGGGAAGGTAGGAACCACCTCTCAAACATACTGGAAGCACGTGCCGGACATGCCGGCACCACGTACTGGACAGACCAGAAACACCTGCCGGACCTGCCTGAACCACCTGCTGAGCACACCGGAACAACTTGCTCGACTCGCTGGAGCCACCTGCTGGACACCCCAAAATCACCAGCCAGCTATGCCAGAACCACTTGCCGTACACTCCGGAATCACCTGCTGGTTACACCAGAGCCACTTGGTGGACAATCCAGAATCACCTGCCGGACATGCCAGAACCACCTGTCACACATGCCGGAACCACGTGCCTGACACGCCGGAACCACCTCGCGGACAGACCGGAACCACCTACCAGACATGCCTGAACCACCTGCCGAGCATGCCGGAACCACCTGCCGGACACGCCAAAATCACCTGCGGGCTAGGCCAGAACCACTTGTAGGACTCTCCTGGAGCACCTGCCGGGCATGCGGGAACCACCTCTCAGACGTGCCAGAACCACGCGCGGCACATGACGGAACCCATTACCGGACAGACCGGAACCACCTGCCGGACACGCCAGAATCACCTGCCAAGAACACCGGAACCACCTGAACAGCTCGCCAGAAACACCTGCCGGACATGCCAAAATCACCTGCCGGCTACACCAGAACCTCTTGCCGGACACTCCGGAATCACCTGCCAGACATGATGCAACCAAATGTCAGACGTGCCAGAACCACGTGCCAGAGACACCGGATGCAACTGCCGAGCATGCCGGAACCTCCTGCTCAACTCGCTGTAACCACCTGCCGGGGACGCCAAAATCACCTGTCAGCTAGGCCAGAACCACGTGGCGGACTCTATGGAATCACCCGCCGGGCATGCCGGAACCAGCTCTCAGACGTGCCAGAAGCACGTGCCGGACACGCCGGAACCACCTACTAGAGAGACCGGAACCACCTGCCAGACCCGCCTGAACCACCTGCTGAGTACGCTGGAACAACCTGCTCTACTCGCTGGAGCCACCTGCTGGACACGCCAAAATCACCTGATGGCTACGCCAGCACCACTCGGCAGACAAGCCAGAATCACCTGCAGGGTATGCCGGAACCACCTCTCAGACGTGCCAGAACCCCTTGTCGGACACTCCGGAATCACCTGTCAGGCATGCCGGAACCACCTCTCGAACGTGCCAGAATGACGTGCCAGAGACACCGGATGCACCTGCCGAGCACGCCGGAACCTCCTCTTCGACTCGCCGGAACCACCAGCCAGAGACGCCAAAATCCCCTGCCAGGTAGGCCAGAATCACATGGCGGACGCTCCGGAATCTCCCGCCGGGAAGGTAGGAACCACCTCTCAAACATACTGGAAGCACGTGCCGGACATGCCGGCACCACGTACTGGACAGACCAGAAACACCTGCCGGACCTGCCTGAACCACCTGCTGAGCACACCGGAACAACTTGCTCGACTCGCTGGAGCCACCTGCTGGACACCCCAAAATCACCAGCCAGCTATGCCAGAACCACTTGCCGTACACTCCGGAATCACCTGCTGGTTACACCAGAGCCACTTGGTGGACAATCCAGAATCACCTGCCGGACATGCCAGAACCACCTGTCACACATGCCGGAACCACGTGCCTGACACGCCGGAACCACCTCGCGGACAGACCGGAACCACCTACCAGACATGCCTGAACCACCTGCCGAGCATGCCGGAACCACCTGCCGGACACGCCAAAATCACCTGCGGGCTAGGCCAGAACCACTTGTAGGACTCTCCTGGAGCACCTGCCGGGCATGCGGGAACCACCTCTCAGACGTGCCAGAACCACGCGCGGCACATGACGGAACCCATTACCGGACAGACCGGAACCACCTGCCGGACACGCCAGAATCACCTGCCAAGAACACCGGAACCACCTGAACAGCTCGCCAGAAACACCTGCCGGACATGCCAAAATCACCTGCCGGCTACACCAGAACCTCTTGCCGGACACTCCGGAATCACCTGCCAGACATGATGCAACCAAATGTCAGACGTGCCAGAACCACGTGCCAGAGACACCGGATGCAACTGCCGAGCATGCCGGAACCTCCTGCTCAACTCGCTGTAACCACCTGCCGGGGACGCCAAAATCACCTGTCAGCTAGGCCAGAACCACGTGGCGGACTCTATGGAATCACCCGCCGGGCATGCCGGAACCAGCTCTCAGACGTGCCAGAAGCACGTGCCGGACACGCCGGAACCACCTACTAGAGAGACCGGAACCACCTGCCAGACCCGCCTGAACCACCTGCTGAGTACGCTGGAACAACCTGCTCTACTCGCTGGAGCCACCTGCTGGACACGCCAAAATCACCTGATGGCTACGCCAGCACCACTCGGCAGACAAGCCAGAATCACCTGCAGGGTATGCCGGAACCACCTCTCAGACGTGCCAGAACCCCTTGTCGGACACTCCGGAATCACCTGTCAGGCATGCCGGAACCACCTCTCGAACGTGCCAGAATGACGTGCCAGAGACACCGGATGCACCTGCCGAGCACGCCGGAACCTCCTCTTCGACTCGCCGGAACCACCAGCCAGAGACGCCAAAATCCCCTGCCAGGTAGGCCAGAATCACATGGCGGACGCTCCGGAATCTCCCGCCGGGAAGGTAGGAACCACCTCTCAAACATACTGGAAGCACGTGCCGGACATGCCGGCACCACGTACTGGACAGACCAGAAACACCTGCCGGACCTGCCTGAACCACCTGCTGAGCACACCGGAACAACTTGCTCGACTCGCTGGAGCCACCTGCTGGACACCCCAAAATCACCAGCCAGCTATGCCAGAACCACTTGCCGTACACTCCGGAATCACCTGCTGGTTACACCAGAGCCACTTGGTGGACAATCCAGAATCACCTGCCGGACATGCCAGAACCACCTGTCACACATGCCGGAACCACGTGCCTGACACGCCGGAACCACCTCGCGGACAGACCGGAACCACCTACCAGACATGCCTGAACCACCTGCCGAGCATGCCGGAACCACCTGCCGGACACGCCAAAATCACCTGCGGGCTAGGCCAGAACCACTTGTAGGACTCTCCTGGAGCACCTGCCGGGCATGCGGGAACCACCTCTCAGACGTGCCAGAACCACGCGCGGCACATGACGGAACCCATTACCGGACAGACCGGAACCACCTGCCGGACACGCCAGAATCACCTGCCAAGAACACCGGAACCACCTGAACAGCTCGCCAGAAACACCTGCCGGACATGCCAAAATCACCTGCCGGCTACACCAGAACCTCTTGCCGGACACTCCGGAATCACCTGCCAGACATGATGCAACCAAATGTCAGACGTGCCAGAACCACGTGCCAGAGACACCGGATGCAACTGCCGAGCATGCCGGAACCTCCTGCTCAACTCGCTGTAACCACCTGCCGGGGACGCCAAAATCACCTGTCAGCTAGGCCAGAACCACGTGGCGGACTCTATGGAATCACCCGCCGGGCATGCCGGAACCAGCTCTCAGACGTGCCAGAAGCACGTGCCGGACACGCCGGAACCACCTACTAGAGAGACCGGAACCACCTGCCAGACCCGCCTGAACCACCTGCTGAGTACGCTGGAACAACCTGCTCTACTCGCTGGAGCCACCTGCTGGACACGCCAAAATCACCTGATGGCTACGCCAGCACCACTCGGCAGACAAGCCAGAATCACCTGCAGGGTATGCCGGAACCACCTCTCAGACGTGCCAGAACCCCTTGTCGGACACTCCGGAATCACCTGTCAGGCATGCCGGAACCACCTCTCGAACGTGCCAGAATGACGTGCCAGAGACACCGGATGCACCTGCCGAGCACGCCGGAACCTCCTCTTCGACTCGCCGGAACCACCAGCCAGAGACGCCAAAATCCCCTGCCAGGTAGGCCAGAATCACATGGCGGACGCTCCGGAATCTCCCGCCGGGAAGGTAGGAACCACCTCTCAAACATACTGGAAGCACGTGCCGGACATGCCGGCACCACGTACTGGACAGACCAGAAACACCTGCCGGACCTGCCTGAACCACCTGCTGAGCACACCGGAACAACTTGCTCGACTCGCTGGAGCCACCTGCTGGACACCCCAAAATCACCAGCCAGCTATGCCAGAACCACTTGCCGTACACTCCGGAATCACCTGCTGGTTACACCAGAGCCACTTGGTGGACAATCCAGAATCACCTGCCGGACATGCCAGAACCACCTGTCACACATGCCGGAACCACGTGCCTGACACGCCGGAACCACCTCGCGGACAGACCGGAACCACCTACCAGACATGCCTGAACCACCTGCCGAGCATGCCGGAACCACCTGCCGGACACGCCAAAATCACCTGCGGGCTAGGCCAGAACCACTTGTAGGACTCTCCTGGAGCACCTGCCGGGCATGCGGGAACCACCTCTCAGACGTGCCAGAACCACGCGCGGCACATGACGGAACCCATTACCGGACAGACCGGAACCACCTGCCGGACACGCCAGAATCACCTGCCAAGAACACCGGAACCACCTGAACAGCTCGCCAGAAACACCTGCCGGACACGCCAAAATCACCTGCCGGCTACACCAGAACCTCTTGCCGGACACTCCGGAATCACCTGCCAGACATGATGCAACCAAATGTCAGACGTGCCAGAACCACGTGCCAGAGACACCGGATGCAACTGCCGAGCATGCCGGAACCTCCTGCTCAACTCGCTGTAACCACCTGCCGGGGACGCCAAAATCACCTGTCAGCTAGGCCAGAACCACGTGGCGGACTCTATGGAATCACCCGCCGGGCATGCCGGAACCAGCTCTCAGACGTGCCAGAAGCACGTGCCGGACACGCCGGAACCACCTACTAGAGAGACCGGAACCACCTGCCAGACCCGCCTGAACCACCTGCTGAGTACGCTGGAACAACCTGCTCTACTCGCTGGAGCCACCTGCTGGACACGCCAAAATCACCTGATGGCTACGCCAGCACCACTCGGCAGACAAGCCAGAATCACCTGCAGGGTATGCCGGAACCACCTCTCAGACGTGCCAGAACCCCTTGTCGGACACTCCGGAATCACCTGTCAGGCATGCCGGAACCACCTCTCGAACGTGCCAGAATGACGTGCCAGAGACACCGGATGCACCTGCCGAGCACGCCGGAACCTCCTCTTCGACTCGCCGGAACCACCAGCCAGAGACGCCAAAATCCCCTGCCAGGTAGGCCAGAATCACATGGCGGACGCTCCGGAATCTCCCGCCGGGAAGGTAGGAACCACCTCTCAAACATACTGGAAGCACGTGCCGGACATGCCGGCACCACGTACTGGACAGACCAGAAACACCTGCCGGACCTGCCTGAACCACCTGCTGAGCACACCGGAACAACTTGCTCGACTCGCTGGAGCCACCTGCTGGACACCCCAAAATCACCAGCCAGCTATGCCAGAACCACTTGCCGTACACTCCGGAATCACCTGCTGGTTACACCAGAGCCACTTGGTGGACAATCCAGAATCACCTGCCGGACATGCCAGAACCACCTGTCACACATGCCGGAACCACGTGCCTGACACGCCGGAACCACCTCGCGGACAGACCGGAACCACCTACCAGACATGCCTGAACCACCTGCCGAGCATGCCGGAACCACCTGCCGGACACGCCAAAATCACCTGCGGGCTAGGCCAGAACCACTTGTAGGACTCTCCTGGAGCACCTGCCGGGCATGCGGGAACCACCTCTCAGACGTGCCAGAACCACGCGCGGCACATGACGGAACCCATTACCGGACAGACCGGAACCACCTGCCGGACACGCCAGAATCACCTGCCAAGAACACCGGAACCACCTGAACAGCTCGCCAGAAACACCTGCCGGACACGCCAAAATCACCTGCCAGCTACACCAGAACCTCTTGCCGGACACTCCGGAATCACCTGCCAGACATGATGCAACCAAATGTCAGACGTGCCAGAACCACGTGCCAGAGACACCGGATGCAACTGCCGAGCATGCCGGAACCTCCTGCTCAACTCGCTGTAACCACCTGCCGGGGACGCCAAAATCACCTGTCAGCTAGGCCAGAACCACGTGGCGGACTCTATGGAATCACCCGCCGGGCATGCCGGAACCACCTCTCAGACGTGCCAGAACCATGTGCCGGACACGCCGGAACCACCTACCGGACAGACCGGAACCACCTGCCAGACCCGCCTGAACCACCTGCTGAGTACGCTGGAACAACCTGCTCTACTCGCTGGAGCCACCTGCTGGACACGCCAAAATCACCTGATGGCTACGCCAGCACCACTCGGCAGACAAGCCAGAATCACCTGCAGGGTATGCCGGAACCACCTCTCAGACGTGCCAGAACCCCTTGTCGGACACTCCGGAATCACCTGTCAGGCATGCCGGAACCACCTCTCGAACGTGCCAGAATGACGTGCCAGAGACACCGGATGCACCTGCCGAGCACGCCGGAACCTCCTCTTCGACTCGCCGGAAGCACCAGCCAGAGACGCCAAAATCCCCTGCCAGGTAGGCCAGAATCACATGGCGGACGCTCCGGAATCTCCCGCCGGGAAGGTAGGAACCACCTCTCAAACATACTGGAAGCACGTGCCGGACATGCCGGCACCACGTACTGGACAGACCAGAAACACCTGCCGGACCTGCCTGAACCACCTGCTGAGCACACCGGAACAACTTGCTCGACTCGCTGGAGCCACCTGCTGGACACCCCAAAATCACCAGCCAGCTATGCCAGAACCACTTGCCGTACACTCCGGAATCACCTGCTGGTTACACCAGAGCCACTTGGTGGACAATCCAGAATCACCTGCCGGACATGCCAGAACCACCTGTCACACATGCCGGAACCACGTGCCTGACACGCCGGAACCACCTCGCGGACAGACCGGAACCACCTACCAGACATGCCTGAACCACCTGCCGAGCATGCCGGAACCACCTGCCGGACACGCCAAAATCACCTGCGGGCTAGGCCAGAACCACTTGTAGGACTCTCCTGGAGCACCTGCCGGGCATGCGGGAACCACCTCTCAGACGTGCCAGAACCACGCGCGGCACATGACGGAACCCATTACCGGACAGACCGGAACCACCTGCCGGACACGCCAGAATCACCTGCCAAGAACACCGGAACCACCTGAACAGCTCGCCAGAAACACCTGCCGGACATGCCAAAATCACCTGCCGGCTACACCAGAACCTCTTGCCGGACACTCCGGAATCACCTGCCAGACATGATGCAACCAAATGTCAGACGTGCCAGAACCACGTGCCAGAGACACCGGATGCAACTGCCGAGCATGCCGGAACCTCCTGCTCAACTCGCTGTAACCACCTGCCGGGGACGCCAAAATCACCTGTCAGCTAGGCCAGAACCACGTGGCGGACTCTATGGAATCACCCGCCGGGCATGCCGGAACCAGCTCTCAGACGTGCCAGAAGCACGTGCCGGACACGCCGGAACCACCTACTAGAGAGACCGGAACCACCTGCCAGACCCGCCTGAACCACCTGCTGAGTACGCTGGAACAACCTGCTCTACTCGCTGGAGCCACCTGCTGGACACGCCAAAATCACCTGATGGCTACGCCAGCACCACTCGGCAGACAAGCCAGAATCACCTGCAGGGTATGCCGGAACCACCTCTCAGACGTGCCAGAACCCCTTGTCGGACACTCCGGAATCACCTGTCAGGCATGCCGGAACCACCTCTCGAACGTGCCAGAATGACGTGCCAGAGACACCGGATGCACCTGCCGAGCACGCCGGAACCTCCTCTTCGACTCGCCGGAACCACCAGCCAGAGACGCCAAAATCCCCTGCCAGGTAGGCCAGAATCACATGGCGGACGCTCCGGAATCTCCCGCCGGGAAGGTAGGAACCACCTCTCAAACATACTGGAAGCACGTGCCGGACATGCCGGCACCACGTACTGGACAGACCAGAAACACCTGCCGGACCTGCCTGAACCACCTGCTGAGCACACCGGAACAACTTGCTCGACTCGCTGGAGCCACCTGCTGGACACCCCAAAATCACCAGCCAGCTATGCCAGAACCACTTGCCGTACACTCCGGAATCACCTGCTGGTTACACCAGAGCCACTTGGTGGACAATCCAGAATCACCTGCCGGACATGCCAGAACCACCTGTCACACATGCCGGAACCACGTGCCTGACACGCCGGAACCACCTCGCGGACAGACCGGAACCACCTACCAGACATGCCTGAACCACCTGCCGAGCATGCCGGAACCACCTGCCGGACACGCCAAAATCACCTGCGGGCTAGGCCAGAACCACTTGTAGGACTCTCCTGGAGCACCTGCCGGGCATGCGGGAACCACCTCTCAGACGTGCCAGAACCACGCGCGGCACATGACGGAACCCATTACCGGACAGACCGGAACCACCTGCCGGACACGCCAGAATCACCTGCCAAGAACACCGGAACCACCTGAACAGCTCGCCAGAAACACCTGCCGGACATGCCAAAATCACCTGCCGGCTACACCAGAACCTCTTGCCGGACACTCCGGAATCACCTGCCAGACATGATGCAACCAAATGTCAGACGTGCCAGAACCACGTGCCAGAGACACCGGATGCAACTGCCGAGCATGCCGGAACCTCCTGCTCAACTCGCTGTAACCACCTGCCGGGGACGCCAAAATCACCTGTCAGCTAGGCCAGAACCACGTGGCGGACTCTATGGAATCACCCGCCGGGCATGCCGGAACCAGCTCTCAGACGTGCCAGAAGCACGTGCCGGACACGCCGGAACCACCTACTAGAGAGACCGGAACCACCTGCCAGACCCGCCTGAACCACCTGCTGAGTACGCTGGAACAACCTGCTCTACTCGCTGGAGCCACCTGCTGGACACGCCAAAATCACCTGATGGCTACGCCAGCACCACTCGGCAGACAAGCCAGAATCACCTGCAGGGTATGCCGGAACCACCTCTCAGACGTGCCAGAACCCCTTGTCGGACACTCCGGAATCACCTGTCAGGCATGCCGGAACCACCTCTCGAACGTGCCAGAATGACGTGCCAGAGACACCGGATGCACCTGCCGAGCACGCCGGAACCTCCTCTTCGACTCGCCGGAACCACCAGCCAGAGACGCCAAAATCCCCTGCCAGGTAGGCCAGAATCACATGGCGGACGCTCCGGAATCTCCCGCCGGGAAGGTAGGAACCACCTCTCAAACATACTGGAAGCACGTGCCGGACATGCCGGCACCACGTACTGGACAGACCAGAAACACCTGCCGGACCTGCCTGAACCACCTGCTGAGCACACCGGAACAACTTGCTCGACTCGCTGGAGCCACCTGCTGGACACCCCAAAATCACCAGCCAGCTATGCCAGAACCACTTGCCGTACACTCCGGAATCACCTGCTGGTTACACCAGAGCCACTTGGTGGACAATCCAGAATCACCTGCCGGACATGCCAGAACCACCTGTCACACATGCCGGAACCACGTGCCTGACACGCCGGAACCACCTCGCGGACAGACCGGAACCACCTACCAGACATGCCTGAACCACCTGCCGAGCATGCCGGAACCACCTGCCGGACACGCCAAAATCACCTGCGGGCTAGGCCAGAACCACTTGTAGGACTCTCCTGGAGCACCTGCCGGGCATGCGGGAACCACCTCTCAGACGTGCCAGAACCACGCGCGGCACATGACGGAACCCATTACCGGACAGACCGGAACCACCTGCCGGACACGCCAGAATCACCTGCCAAGAACACCGGAACCACCTGAACAGCTCGCCAGAAACACCTGCCGGACATGCCAAAATCACCTGCCGGCTACACCAGAACCTCTTGCCGGACACTCCGGAATCACCTGCCAGACATGATGCAACCAAATGTCAGACGTGCCAGAACCACGTGCCAGAGACACCGGATGCAACTGCCGAGCATGCCGGAACCTCCTGCTCAACTCGCTGTAACCACCTGCCGGGGACGCCAAAATCACCTGTCAGCTAGGCCAGAACCACGTGGCGGACTCTATGGAATCACCCGCCGGGCATGCCGGAACCAGCTCTCAGACGTGCCAGAAGCACGTGCCGGACACGCCGGAACCACCTACTAGAGAGACCGGAACCACCTGCCAGACCCGCCTGAACCACCTGCTGAGTACGCTGGAACAACCTGCTCTACTCGCTGGAGCCACCTGCTGGACACGCCAAAATCACCTGATGGCTACGCCAGCACCACTCGGCAGACAAGCCAGAATCACCTGCAGGGTATGCCGGAACCACCTCTCAGACGTGCCAGAACCCCTTGTCGGACACTCCGGAATCACCTGTCAGGCATGCCGGAACCACCTCTCGAACGTGCCAGAATGACGTGCCAGAGACACCGGATGCACCTGCCGAGCACGCCGGAACCTCCTCTTCGACTCGCCGGAACCACCAGCCAGAGACGCCAAAATCCCCTGCCAGGTAGGCCAGAATCACATGGCGGACGCTCCGGAATCTCCCGCCGGGAAGGTAGGAACCACCTCTCAAACATACTGGAAGCACGTGCCGGACATGCCGGCACCACGTACTGGACAGACCAGAAACACCTGCCGGACCTGCCTGAACCACCTGCTGAGCACACCGGAACAACTTGCTCGACTCGCTGGAGCCACCTGCTGGACACCCCAAAATCACCAGCCAGCTATGCCAGAACCACTTGCCGTACACTCCGGAATCACCTGCTGGTTACACCAGAGCCACTTGGTGGACAATCCAGAATCACCTGCCGGACATGCCAGAACCACCTGTCACACATGCCGGAACCACGTGCCTGACACGCCGGAACCACCTCGCGGACAGACCGGAACCACCTACCAGACATGCCTGAACCACCTGCCGAGCATGCCGGAACCACCTGCCGGACACGCCAAAATCACCTGCGGGCTAGGCCAGAACCACTTGTAGGACTCTCCTGGAGCACCTGCCGGGCATGCGGGAACCACCTCTCAGACGTGCCAGAACCACGCGCGGCACATGACGGAACCCATTACCGGACAGACCGGAACCACCTGCCGGACACGCCAGAATCACCTGCCAAGAACACCGGAACCACCTGAACAGCTCGCCAGAAACACCTGCCGGACATGCCAAAATCACCTGCCGGCTACACCAGAACCTCTTGCCGGACACTCCGGAATCACCTGCCAGACATGATGCAACCAAATGTCAGACGTGCCAGAACCACGTGCCAGAGACACCGGATGCAACTGCCGAGCATGCCGGAACCTCCTGCTCAACTCGCTGTAACCACCTGCCGGGGACGCCAAAATCACCTGTCAGCTAGGCCAGAACCACGTGGCGGACTCTATGGAATCACCCGCCGGGCATGCCGGAACCAGCTCTCAGACGTGCCAGAAGCACGTGCCGGACACGCCGGAACCACCTACTAGAGAGACCGGAACCACCTGCCAGACCCGCCTGAACCACCTGCTGAGTACGCTGGAACAACCTGCTCTACTCGCTGGAGCCACCTGCTGGACACGCCAAAATCACCTGATGGCTACGCCAGCACCACTCGGCAGACAAGCCAGAATCACCTGCAGGGTATGCCGGAACCACCTCTCAGACGTGCCAGAACCCCTTGTCGGACACTCCGGAATCACCTGTCAGGCATGCCGGAACCACCTCTCGAACGTGCCAGAATGACGTGCCAGAGACACCGGATGCACCTGCCGAGCACGCCGGAACCTCCTCTTCGACTCGCCGGAACCACCAGCCAGAGACGCCAAAATCCCCTGCCAGGTAGGCCAGAATCACATGGCGGACGCTCCGGAATCTCCCGCCGGGAAGGTAGGAACCACCTCTCAAACATACTGGAAGCACGTGCCGGACATGCCGGCACCACGTACTGGACAGACCAGAAACACCTGCCGGACCTGCCTGAACCACCTGCTGAGCACACCGGAACAACTTGCTCGACTCGCTGGAGCCACCTGCTGGACACCCCAAAATCACCAGCCAGCTATGCCAGAACCACTTGCCGTACACTCCGGAATCACCTGCTGGTTACACCAGAGCCACTTGGTGGACAATCCAGAATCACCTGCCGGACATGCCAGAACCACCTGTCACACATGCCGGAACCACGTGCCTGACACGCCGGAACCACCTCGCGGACAGACCGGAACCACCTACCAGACATGCCTGAACCACCTGCCGAGCATGCCGGAACCACCTGCCGGACACGCCAAAATCACCTGCGGGCTAGGCCAGAACCACTTGTAGGACTCTCCTGGAGCACCTGCCGGGCATGCGGGAACCACCTCTCAGACGTGCCAGAACCACGCGCGGCACATGACGGAACCCATTACCGGACAGACCGGAACCACCTGCCGGACACGCCAGAATCACCTGCCAAGAACACCGGAACCACCTGAACAGCTCGCCAGAAACACCTGCCGGACATGCCAAAATCACCTGCCGGCTACACCAGAACCTCTTGCCGGACACTCCGGAATCACCTGCCAGACATGATGCAACCAAATGTCAGACGTGCCAGAACCACGTGCCAGAGACACCGGATGCAACTGCCGAGCATGCCGGAACCTCCTGCTCAACTCGCTGTAACCACCTGCCGGGGACGCCAAAATCACCTGTCAGCTAGGCCAGAACCACGTGGCGGACTCTATGGAATCACCCGCCGGGCATGCCGGAACCAGCTCTCAGACGTGCCAGAAGCACGTGCCGGACACGCCGGAACCACCTACTAGAGAGACCGGAACCACCTGCCAGACCCGCCTGAACCACCTGCTGAGTACGCTGGAACAACCTGCTCTACTCGCTGGAGCCACCTGCTGGACACGCCAAAATCACCTGATGGCTACGCCAGCACCACTCGGCAGACAAGCCAGAATCACCTGCAGGGTATGCCGGAACCACCTCTCAGACGTGCCAGAACCCCTTGTCGGACACTCCGGAATCACCTGTCAGGCATGCCGGAACCACCTCTCGAACGTGCCAGAATGACGTGCCAGAGACACCGGATGCACCTGCCGAGCACGCCGGAACCTCCTCTTCGACTCGCCGGAACCACCAGCCAGAGACGCCAAAATCCCCTGCCAGGTAGGCCAGAATCACATGGCGGACGCTCCGGAATCTCCCGCCGGGAAGGTAGGAACCACCTCTCAAACATACTGGAAGCACGTGCCGGACATGCCGGCACCACGTACTGGACAGACCAGAAACACCTGCCGGACCTGCCTGAACCACCTGCTGAGCACACCGGAACAACTTGCTCGACTCGCTGGAGCCACCTGCTGGACACCCCAAAATCACCAGCCAGCTATGCCAGAACCACTTGCCGTACACTCCGGAATCACCTGCTGGTTACACCAGAGCCACTTGGTGGACAATCCAGAATCACCTGCCGGACATGCCAGAACCACCTGTCACACATGCCGGAACCACGTGCCTGACACGCCGGAACCACCTCGCGGACAGACCGGAACCACCTACCAGACATGCCTGAACCACCTGCCGAGCATGCCGGAACCACCTGCCGGACACGCCAAAATCACCTGCGGGCTAGGCCAGAACCACTTGTAGGACTCTCCTGGAGCACCTGCCGGGCATGCGGGAACCACCTCTCAGACGTGCCAGAACCACGCGCGGCACATGACGGAACCCATTACCGGACAGACCGGAACCACCTGCCGGACACGCCAGAATCACCTGCCAAGAACACCGGAACCACCTGAACAGCTCGCCAGAAACACCTGCCGGACATGCCAAAATCACCTGCCGGCTACACCAGAACCTCTTGCCGGACACTCCGGAATCACCTGCCAGACATGATGCAACCAAATGTCAGACGTGCCAGAACCACGTGCCAGAGACACCGGATGCAACTGCCGAGCATGCCGGAACCTCCTGCTCAACTCGCTGTAACCACCTGCCGGGGACGCCAAAATCACCTGTCAGCTAGGCCAGAACCACGTGGCGGACTCTATGGAATCACCCGCCGGGCATGCCGGAACCAGCTCTCAGACGTGCCAGAAGCACGTGCCGGACACGCCGGAACCACCTACTAGAGAGACCGGAACCACCTGCCAGACCCGCCTGAACCACCTGCTGAGTACGCTGGAACAACCTGCTCTACTCGCTGGAGCCACCTGCTGGACACGCCAAAATCACCTGATGGCTACGCCAGCACCACTCGGCAGACAAGCCAGAATCACCTGCAGGGTATGCCGGAACCACCTCTCAGACGTGCCAGAACCCCTTGTCGGACACTCCGGAATCACCTGTCAGGCATGCCGGAACCACCTCTCGAACGTGCCAGAATGACGTGCCAGAGACACCGGATGCACCTGCCGAGCACGCCGGAACCTCCTCTTCGACTCGCCGGAACCACCAGCCAGAGACGCCAAAATCCCCTGCCAGGTAGGCCAGAATCACATGGCGGACGCTCCGGAATCTCCCGCCGGGAAGGTAGGAACCACCTCTCAAACATACTGGAAGCACGTGCCGGACATGCCGGCACCACGTACTGGACAGACCAGAAACACCTGCCGGACCTGCCTGAACCACCTGCTGAGCACACCGGAACAACTTGCTCGACTCGCTGGAGCCACCTGCTGGACACCCCAAAATCACCAGCCAGCTATGCCAGAACCACTTGCCGTACACTCCGGAATCACCTGCTGGTTACACCAGAGCCACTTGGTGGACAATCCAGAATCACCTGCCGGACATGCCAGAACCACCTGTCACACATGCCGGAACCACGTGCCTGACACGCCGGAACCACCTCGCGGACAGACCGGAACCACCTACCAGACATGCCTGAACCACCTGCCGAGCATGCCGGAACCACCTGCCGGACACGCCAAAATCACCTGCGGGCTAGGCCAGAACCACTTGTAGGACTCTCCTGGAGCACCTGCCGGGCATGCGGGAACCACCTCTCAGACGTGCCAGAACCACGCGCGGCACATGACGGAACCCATTACCGGACAGACCGGAACCACCTGCCGGACACGCCAGAATCACCTGCCAAGAACACCGGAACCACCTGAACAGCTCGCCAGAAACACCTGCCGGACATGCCAAAATCACCTGCCGGCTACACCAGAACCTCTTGCCGGACACTCCGGAATCACCTGCCAGACATGATGCAACCAAATGTCAGACGTGCCAGAACCACGTGCCAGAGACACCGGATGCAACTGCCGAGCATGCCGGAACCTCCTGCTCAACTCGCTGTAACCACCTGCCGGGGACGCCAAAATCACCTGTCAGCTAGGCCAGAACCACGTGGCGGACTCTATGGAATCACCCGCCGGGCATGCCGGAACCAGCTCTCAGACGTGCCAGAAGCACGTGCCGGACACGCCGGAACCACCTACTAGAGAGACCGGAACCACCTGCCAGACCCGCCTGAACCACCTGCTGAGTACGCTGGAACAACCTGCTCTACTCGCTGGAGCCACCTGCTGGACACGCCAAAATCACCTGATGGCTACGCCAGCACCACTCGGCAGACAAGCCAGAATCACCTGCAGGGTATGCCGGAACCACCTCTCAGACGTGCCAGAACCCCTTGTCGGACACTCCGGAATCACCTGTCAGGCATGCCGGAACCACCTCTCGAACGTGCCAGAATGACGTGCCAGAGACACCGGATGCACCTGCCGAGCACGCCGGAACCTCCTCTTCGACTCGCCGGAACCACCAGCCAGAGACGCCAAAATCCCCTGCCAGGTAGGCCAGAATCACATGGCGGACGCTCCGGAATCTCCCGCCGGGAAGGTAGGAACCACCTCTCAAACATACTGGAAGCACGTGCCGGACATGCCGGCACCACGTACTGGACAGACCAGAAACACCTGCCGGACCTGCCTGAACCACCTGCTGAGCACACCGGAACAACTTGCTCGACTCGCTGGAGCCACCTGCTGGACACCCCAAAATCACCAGCCAGCTATGCCAGAACCACTTGCCGTACACTCCGGAATCACCTGCTGGTTACACCAGAGCCACTTGGTGGACAATCCAGAATCACCTGCCGGACATGCCAGAACCACCTGTCACACATGCCGGAACCACGTGCCTGACACGCCGGAACCACCTCACGGACAGACCGGAACCACCTACCAGACATGCCTGAACCACCTGCCGAGCATGCCGGAACCACCTGCCGGACACGCCAAAATCACCTGCGGGCTAGGCCAGAACCACTTGTAGGACTCTCCTGGAGCACCTGCCGGGCATGCGGGAACCACCTCTCAGACGTGCCAGAACCACGCGCGGCACATGACGGAACCCATTACCGGACAGACCGGAACCACCTGCCGGACACGCCAGAATCACCTGCCAAGAACACCGGAACCACCTGAACAGCTCGCCAGAAACACCTGCCGGACATGCCAAAATCACCTGCCGGCTACACCAGAACCTCTTGCCGGACACTCCGGAATCACCTGCCAGACATGATGCAACCAAATGTCAGACGTGCCAGAACCACGTGCCAGAGACACCGGATGCAACTGCCGAGCATGCCGGAACCTCCTGCTCAACTCGCTGTAACCACCTGCCGGGGACGCCAAAATCACCTGTCAGCTAGGCCAGAACCACGTGGCGGACTCTATGGAATCACCCGCCGGGCATGCCGGAACCAGCTCTCAGACGTGCCAGAAGCACGTGCCGGACACGCCGGAACCACCTACTAGAGAGACCGGAACCACCTGCCAGACCCGCCTGAACCACCTGCTGAGTACGCTGGAACAACCTGCTCTACTCGCTGGAGCCACCTGCTGGACACGCCAAAATCACCTGATGGCTACGCCAGCACCACTCGGCAGACAAGCCAGAATCACCTGCAGGGTATGCCGGAACCACCTCTCAGACGTGCCAGAACCCCTTGTCGGACACTCCGGAATCACCTGTCAGGCATGCCGGAACCACCTCTCGAACGTGCCAGAATGACGTGCCAGAGACACCGGATGCACCTGCCGAGCACGCCGGAACCTCCTCTTCGACTCGCCGGAACCACCAGCCAGAGACGCCAAAATCCCCTGCCAGGTAGGCCAGAATCACATGGCGGACGCTCCGGAATCTCCCGCCGGGAAGGTAGGAACCACCTCTCAAACATACTGGAAGCACGTGCCGGACATGCCGGCACCACGTACTGGACAGACCAGAAACACCTGCCGGACCTGCCTGAACCACCTGCTGAGCACACCGGAACAACTTGCTCGACTCGCTGGAGCCACCTGCTGGACACCCCAAAATCACCAGCCAGCTATGCCAGAACCACTTGCCGTACACTCCGGAATCACCTGCTGGTTACACCAGAGCCACTTGGTGGACAATCCAGAATCACCTGCCGGACATGCCAGAACCACCTGTCACACATGCCGGAACCACGTGCCTGACACGCCGGAACCACCTCACGGACAGACCGGAACCACCTACCAGACATGCCTGAACCACCTGCCGAGCATGCCGGAACCACCTGCCGGACACGCCAAAATCACCTGCGGGCTAGGCCAGAACCACTTGTAGGACTCTCCTGGAGCACCTGCCGGGCATGCGGGAACCACCTCTCAGACGTGCCAGAACCACGCGCGGCACATGACGGAACCCATTACCGGACAGACCGGAACCACCTGCCGGACACGCCAGAATCACCTGCCAAGAACACCGGAACCACCTGAACAGCTCGCCAGAAACACCTGCCGGACATGCCAAAATCACCTGCCGGCTACACCAGAACCTCTTGCCGGACACTCCGGAATCACCTGCCAGACATGATGCAACCAAATGTCAGACGTGCCAGAACCACGTGCCAGAGACACCGGATGCAACTGCCGAGCATGCCGGAACCTCCTGCTCAACTCGCTGTAACCACCTGCCGGGGACGCCAAAATCACCTGTCAGCTAGGCCAGAACCACGTGGCGGACTCTATGGAATCACCCGCCGGGCATGCCGGAACCAGCTCTCAGACGTGCCAGAAGCACGTGCCGGACACGCCGGAACCACCTACTAGAGAGACCGGAACCACCTGCCAGACCCGCCTGAACCACCTGCTGAGTACGCTGGAACAACCTGCTCTACTCGCTGGAGCCACCTGCTGGACACGCCAAAATCACCTGATGGCTACGCCAGCACCACTCGGCAGACAAGCCAGAATCACCTGCAGGGTATGCCGGAACCACCTCTCAGACGTGCCAGAACCCCTTGTCGGACACTCCGGAATCACCTGTCAGGCATGCCGGAACCACCTCTCGAACGTGCCAGAATGACGTGCCAGAGACACCGGATGCACCTGCCGAGCACGCCGGAACCTCCTCTTCGACTCGCCGGAACCACCAGCCAGAGACGCCAAAATCCCCTGCCAGGTAGGCCAGAATCACATGGCGGACGCTCCGGAATCTCCCGCCGGGAAGGTAGGAACCACCTCTCAAACATACTGGAAGCACGTGCCGGACATGCCGGCACCACGTACTGGACAGACCAGAAACACCTGCCGGACCTGCCTGAACCACCTGCTGAGCACACCGGAACAACTTGCTCGACTCGCTGGAGCCACCTGCTGGACACCCCAAAATCACCAGCCAGCTATGCCAGAACCACTTGCCGTACACTCCGGAATCACCTGCTGGTTACACCAGAGCCACTTGGTGGACAATCCAGAATCACCTGCCGGACATGCCAGAACCACCTGTCACACATGCCGGAACCACGTGCCTGACACGCCGGAACCACCTCGCGGACAGACCGGAACCACCTACCAGACATGCCTGAACCACCTGCCGAGCATGCCGGAACCACCTGCCGGACACGCCAAAATCACCTGCGGGCTAGGCCAGAACCACTTGTAGGACTCTCCTGGAGCACCTGCCGGGCATGCGGGAACCACCTCTCAGACGTGCCAGAACCACGCGCGGCACATGACGGAACCCATTACCGGACAGACCGGAACCACCTGCCGGACACGCCAGAATCACCTGCCAAGAACACCGGAACCACCTGAACAGCTCGCCAGAAACACCTGCCGGACATGCCAAAATCACCTGCCGGCTACACCAGAACCTCTTGCCGGACACTCCGGAATCACCTGCCAGACATGATGCAACCAAATGTCAGACGTGCCAGAACCACGTGCCAGAGACACCGGATGCAACTGCCGAGCATGCCGGAACCTCCTGCTCAACTCGCTGTAACCACCTGCCGGGGACGCCAAAATCACCTGTCAGCTAGGCCAGAACCACGTGGCGGACTCTATGGAATCACCCGCCGGGCATGCCGGAACCAGCTCTCAGACGTGCCAGAAGCACGTGCCGGACACGCCGGAACCACCTACTAGAGAGACCGGAACCACCTGCCAGACCCGCCTGAACCACCTGCTGAGTACGCTGGAACAACCTGCTCTACTCGCTGGAGCCACCTGCTGGACACGCCAAAATCACCTGATGGCTACGCCAGCACCACTCGGCAGACAAGCCAGAATCACCTGCAGGGTATGCCGGAACCACCTCTCAGACGTGCCAGAACCCCTTGTCGGACACTCCGGAATCACCTGTCAGGCATGCCGGAACCACCTCTCGAACGTGCCAGAATGACGTGCCAGAGACACCGGATGCACCTGCCGAGCACGCCGGAACCTCCTCTTCGACTCGCCGGAACCACCAGCCAGAGACGCCAAAATCCCCTGCCAGGTAGGCCAGAATCACATGGCGGACGCTCCGGAATCTCCCGCCGGGAAGGTAGGAACCACCTCTCAAACATACTGGAAGCACGTGCCGGACATGCCGGCACCACGTACTGGACAGACCAGAAACACCTGCCGGACCTGCCTGAACCACCTGCTGAGCACACCGGAACAACTTGCTCGACTCGCTGGAGCCACCTGCTGGACACCCCAAAATCACCAGCCAGCTATGCCAGAACCACTTGCCGTACACTCCGGAATCACCTGCTGGTTACACCAGAGCCACTTGGTGGACAATCCAGAATCACCTGCCGGACATGCCAGAACCACCTGTCACACATGCCGGAACCACGTGCCTGACACGCCGGAACCACCTCGCGGACAGACCGGAACCACCTACCAGACATGCCTGAACCACCTGCCGAGCATGCCGGAACCACCTGCCGGACACGCCAAAATCACCTGCGGGCTAGGCCAGAACCACTTGTAGGACTCTCCTGGAGCACCTGCCGGGCATGCGGGAACCACCTCTCAGACGTGCCAGAACCACGCGCGGCACATGACGGAACCCATTACCGGACAGACCGGAACCACCTGCCGGACACGCCAGAATCACCTGCCAAGAACACCGGAACCACCTGAACAGCTCGCCAGAAACACCTGCCGGACATGCCAAAATCACCTGCCGGCTACACCAGAACCTCTTGCCGGACACTCCGGAATCACCTGCCAGACATGATGCAACCAAATGTCAGACGTGCCAGAACCACGTGCCAGAGACACCGGATGCAACTGCCGAGCATGCCGGAACCTCCTGCTCAACTCGCTGTAACCACCTGCCGGGGACGCCAAAATCACCTGTCAGCTAGGCCAGAACCACGTGGCGGACTCTATGGAATCACCCGCCGGGCATGCCGGAACCAGCTCTCAGACGTGCCAGAAGCACGTGCCGGACACGCCGGAACCACCTACTAGAGAGACCGGAACCACCTGCCAGACCCGCCTGAACCACCTGCTGAGTACGCTGGAACAACCTGCTCTACTCGCTGGAGCCACCTGCTGGACACGCCAAAATCACCTGATGGCTACGCCAGCACCACTCGGCAGACAAGCCAGAATCACCTGCAGGGTATGCCGGAACCACCTCTCAGACGTGCCAGAACCCCTTGTCGGACACTCCGGAATCACCTGTCAGGCATGCCGGAACCACCTCTCGAACGTGCCAGAATGACGTGCCAGAGACACCGGATGCACCTGCCGAGCACGCCGGAACCTCCTCTTCGACTCGCCGGAACCACCAGCCAGAGACGCCAAAATCCCCTGCCAGGTAGGCCAGAATCACATGGCGGACGCTCCGGAATCTCCCGCCGGGAAGGTAGGAACCACCTCTCAAACATACTGGAAGCACGTGCCGGACATGCCGGCACCACGTACTGGACAGACCAGAAACACCTGCCGGACCTGCCTGAACCACCTGCTGAGCACACCGGAACAACTTGCTCGACTCGCTGGAGCCACCTGCTGGACACCCCAAAATCACCAGCCAGCTATGCCAGAACCACTTGCCGTACACTCCGGAATCACCTGCTGGTTACACCAGAGCCACTTGGTGGACAATCCAGAATCACCTGCCGGACATGCCAGAACCACCTGTCACACATGCCGGAACCACGTGCCTGACACGCCGGAACCACCTCGCGGACAGACCGGAACCACCTACCAGACATGCCGGAACCACCTGCCGAGCATGCCGGAACCACCTGCCGGACACGCCAAAATCACCTGCGGGCTAGGCCAGAACCACTTGTAGGACTCTCCTGGAGCACCTGCCGGGCATGCGGGAACCACCTCTCAGACGTGCCAGAACCACGTGCGGCACATGACGGAACCCATTACCGGACAGACCGGAACCACCTGCCGGACACGCCAGAATCACCTGCCAAGAACACCGGAACCACCTGAACAGCTCGCCAGAAACACCTGCCGGACATGCCAAAATCACCTGCTGGCTACACCAGAACCTCTTGCCGGACACTCCGGAATCACCTGCCAGACATGATGCAACCAAATGTCAGACGTGCCAGAACCCCGTGCCAGAGACACCGGATGCAACTGCCGAGCATGCCGGAACCTCCTGCTCAACTCGCTGTAACCACCTGCCGGGGACGCCAAAATCACCTGTCAGCTAGGCCAGAACCACGTGGCGGACTCTATGGAATCACCCGCCGGGCATGCCGGAACCAGCTCTCAGACGTGCCAGAAGCACGTGCCGGACACGCCGGAACCACCTACTAGAGAGACCGGAACCACCTGCCAGACCCGCCTGAACCACCTGCTGAGTACGCTGGAACAACCTGCTCTACTCGCTGGAGCCACCTGCTGGACACGCCAAAATCACCTGATGGCTACGCCAGCACCACTCGGCAGACAAGCCAGAATCACCTGCAGGGTATGCCGGAACCACCTCTCAGACGTGCCAGAACCCCTTGTCGGACACTCCGGAATCACCTGTCAGGCATGCCGGAACCACCTCTCGAACGTGCCAGAATGACGTGCCAGAGACACCGGATGCACCTGCCGAGCACGCCGGAACCTCCTCTTCGACTCGCCGGAACCACCAGCCAGAGACGCCAAAATCCCCTGCCAGGTAGGCCAGAATCACATGGCGGACGCTCCGGAATCTCCCGCCGGGAAGGTAGGAACCACCTCTCAAACATACTGGAAGCACGTGCCGGACATGCCGGCACCACGTACTGGACAGACCAGAAACACCTGCCGGACCTGCCTGAACCACCTGCTGAGCACACCGGAACAACTTGCTCGACTCGCTGGAGCCACCTGCTGGACACCCCAAAATCACCAGCCAGCTATGCCAGAACCACTTGCCGTACACTCCGGAATCACCTGCTGGTTACACCAGAGCCACTTGGTGGACAATCCAGAATCACCTGCCGGACATGCCAGAACCACCTGTCACACATGCCGGAACCACGTGCCTGACACGCCGGAACCACCTCACGGACAGACCGGAACCACCTACCAGACATGCCTGAACCACCTGCCGAGCATGCCGGAACCACCTGCCGGACACGCCAAAATCACCTGCGGGCTAGGCCAGAACCACTTGTAGGACTCTCCTGGAGCACCTGCCGGGCATGCGGGAACCACCTCTCAGACGTGCCAGAACCACGCGCGGCACATGACGGAACCCATTACCGGACAGACCGGAACCACCTGCCGGACACGCCAGAATCACCTGCCAAGAACACCGGAACCACCTGAACAGCTCGCCAGAAACACCTGCCGGACATGCCAAAATCACCTGCCGGCTACACCAGAACCTCTTGCCGGACACTCCGGAATCACCTGCCAGACATGATGCAACCAAATGTCAGACGTGCCAGAACCACGTGCCAGAGACACCGGATGCAACTGCCGAGCATGCCGGAACCTCCTGCTCAACTCGCTGTAACCACCTGCCGGGGACGCCAAAATCACCTGTCAGCTAGGCCAGAACCACGTGGCGGACTCTATGGAATCACCCGCCGGGCATGCCGGAACCAGCTCTCAGACGTGCCAGAAGCACGTGCCGGACACGCCGGAACCACCTACTAGAGAGACCGGAACCACCTGCCAGACCCGCCTGAACCACCTGCTGAGTACGCTGGAACAACCTGCTCTACTCGCTGGAGCCACCTGCTGGACACGCCAAAATCACCTGATGGCTACGCCAGCACCACTCGGCAGACAAGCCAGAATCACCTGCAGGGTATGCCGGAACCACCTCTCAGACGTGCCAGAACCCCTTGTCGGACACTCCGGAATCACCTGTCAGGCATGCCGGAACCACCTCTCGAACGTGCCAGAATGACGTGCCAGAGACACCGGATGCACCTGCCGAGCACGCCGGAACCTCCTCTTCGACTCGCCGGAACCACCAGCCAGAGACGCCAAAATCCCCTGCCAGGTAGGCCAGAATCACATGGCGGACGCTCCGGAATCTCCCGCCGGGAAGGTAGGAACCACCTCTCAAACATACTGGAAGCACGTGCCGGACATGCCGGCACCACGTACTGGACAGACCAGAAACACCTGCCGGACCTGCCTGAACCACCTGCTGAGCACACCGGAACAACTTGCTCGACTCGCTGGAGCCACCTGCTGGACACCCCAAAATCACCAGCCAGCTATGCCAGAACCACTTGCCGTACACTCCGGAATCACCTGCTGGTTACACCAGAGCCACTTGGTGGACAATCCAGAATCACCTGCCGGACATGCCAGAACCACCTGTCACACATGCCGGAACCACGTGCCTGACACGCCGGAACCACCTCGCGGACAGACCGGAACGACCTACCAGACATGCCGGAACCACCTGCCGAGCATGCCGGAACCACCTGCCGGACACGCCAAAATCACCTGCGGGCTAGGCCAGAACCACTTGTAGGACTCTCCTGGAGCACCTGCCGGGCATGCGGGAACCACCTCTCAGACGTGCCAGAACCACGTGCGGCACATGACGGAACCCATTACCGGACAGACCGGAACCACCTGCCGGACACGCCAGAATCACCTGCCAAGAACACCGGAACCACCTGAACAGCTCGCCAGAAACACCTGCCGGACATGCCAAAATCACCTGCCGGCTACACCAGAACCTCTTGCCGGACACTCCGGAATCACCTGCCAGACATGATGCAACCAAATGTCAGACGTGCCAGAACCCCGTGCCAGAGACACCGGATGCAACTGCCGAGCATGCCGGAACCTCCTGCTCAACTCGCTGTAACCACCTGCCGGGGACGCCAAAATCACCTGTCAGCTAGGCCAGAACCACGTGGCGGACTCTATGGAATCACCCGCCGGGCATGCCGGAACCAGCTCTCAGACGTGCCAGAAGCACGTGCCGGACACGCCGGAACCACCTACTAGAGAGACCGGAACCACCTGCCAGACCCGCCTGAACCACCTGCTGAGTACGCTGGAACAACCTGCTCTACTCGCTGGAGCCACCTGCTGGACACGCCAAAATCACCTGATGGCTACGCCAGCACCACTCGGCAGACAAGCCAGAATCACCTGCAGGGTATGCCGGAACCACCTCTCAGACGTGCCAGAACCCCTTGTCGGACACTCCGGAATCACCTGTCAGGCATGCCGGAACCACCTCTCGAACGTGCCAGAATGACGTGCCAGAGACACCGGATGCACCTGCCGAGCACGCCGGAACCTCCTCTTCGACTCGCCGGAACCACCAGCCAGAGACGCCAAAATCCCCTGCCAGGTAGGCCAGAATCACATGGCGGACGCTCCGGAATCTCCCGCCGGGAAGGTAGGAACCACCTCTCAAACATACTGGAAGCACGTGCCGGACATGCCGGCACCACGTACTGGACAGACCAGAAACACCTGCCGGACCTGCCTGAACCACCTGCTGAGCACACCGGAACAACTTGCTCGACTCGCTGGAGCCACCTGCTGGACACCCCAAAATCACCAGCCAGCTATGCCAGAACCACTTGCCGTACACTCCGGAATCACCTGCTGGTTACACCAGAGCCACTTGGTGGACAATCCAGAATCACCTGCCGGACATGCCAGAACCACCTGTCACACATGCCGGAACCACGTGCCTGACACGCCGGAACCACCTCGCGGACAGACCGGAACCACCTACCAGACATGCCTGAACCACCTGCCGAGCATGCCGGAACCACCTGCCGGACACGCCAAAATCACCTGCGGGCTAGGCCAGAACCACTTGTAGGACTCTCCTGGAGCACCTGCCGGGCATGCGGGAACCACCTCTCAGACGTGCCAGAACCACGCGCGGCACATGACGGAACCCATTACCGGACAGACCGGAACCACCTGCCGGACACGCCAGAATCACCTGCCAAGAACACCGGAACCACCTGAACAGCTCGCCAGAAACACCTGCCGGACATGCCAAAATCACCTGCCGGCTACACCAGAACCTCTTGCCGGACACTCCGGAATCACCTGCCAGACATGATGCAACCAAATGTCAGACGTGCCAGAACCACGTGCCAGAGACACCGGATGCAACTGCCGAGCATGCCGGAACCTCCTGCTCAACTCGCTGTAACCACCTGCCGGGGACGCCAAAATCACCTGTCAGCTAGGCCAGAACCACGTGGCGGACTCTATGGAATCACCCGCCGGGCATGCCGGAACCAGCTCTCAGACGTGCCAGAAGCACGTGCCGGACACGCCGGAACCACCTACTAGAGAGACCGGAACCACCTGCCAGACCCGCCTGAACCACCTGCTGAGTACGCTGGAACAACCTGCTCTACTCGCTGGAGCCACCTGCTGGACACGCCAAAATCACCTGATGGCTACGCCAGCACCACTCGGCAGACAAGCCAGAATCACCTGCAGGGTATGCCGGAACCACCTCTCAGACGTGCCAGAACCCCTTGTCGGACACTCCGGAATCACCTGTCAGGCATGCCGGAACCACCTCTCGAACGTGCCAGAATGACGTGCCAGAGACACCGGATGCACCTGCCGAGCACGCCGGAACCTCCTCTTCGACTCGCCGGAACCACCAGCCAGAGACGCCAAAATCCCCTGCCAGGTAGGCCAGAATCACATGGCGGACGCTCCGGAATCTCCCGCCGGGAAGGTAGGAACCACCTCTCAAACATACTGGAAGCACGTGCCGGACATGCCGGCACCACGTACTGGACAGACCAGAAACACCTGCCGGACCTGCCTGAACCACCTGCTGAGCACACCGGAACAACTTGCTCGACTCGCTGGAGCCACCTGCTGGACACCCCAAAATCACCAGCCAGCTATGCCAGAACCACTTGCCGTACACTCCGGAATCACCTGCTGGTTACACCAGAGCCACTTGGTGGACAATCCAGAATCACCTGCCGGACATGCCAGAACCACCTGTCACACATGCCGGAACCACGTGCCTGACACGCCGGAACCACCTCGCGGACAGACCGGAACCACCTACCAGACATGCCTGAACCACCTGCCGAGCATGCCGGAACCACCTGCCGGACACGCCAAAATCACCTGCGGGCTAGGCCAGAACCACTTGTAGGACTCTCCTGGAGCACCTGCCGGGCATGCGGGAACCACCTCTCAGACGTGCCAGAACCACGCGCGGCACATGACGGAACCCATTACCGGACAGACCGGAACCACCTGCCGGACACGCCAGAATCACCTGCCAAGAACACCGGAACCACCTGAACAGCTCGCCAGAAACACCTGCCGGACATGCCAAAATCACCTGCCGGCTACACCAGAACCTCTTGCCGGACACTCCGGAATCACCTGCCAGACATGATGCAACCAAATGTCAGACGTGCCAGAACCACGTGCCAGAGACACCGGATGCAACTGCCGAGCATGCCGGAACCTCCTGCTCAACTCGCTGTAACCACCTGCCGGGGACGCCAAAATCACCTGTCAGCTAGGCCAGAACCACGTGGCGGACTCTATGGAATCACCCGCCGGGCATGCCGGAACCAGCTCTCAGACGTGCCAGAAGCACGTGCCGGACACGCCGGAACCACCTACTAGAGAGACCGGAACCACCTGCCAGACCCGCCTGAACCACCTGCTGAGTACGCTGGAACAACCTGCTCTACTCGCTGGAGCCACCTGCTGGACACGCCAAAATCACCTGATGGCTACGCCAGCACCACTCGGCAGACAAGCCAGAATCACCTGCAGGGTATGCCGGAACCACCTCTCAGACGTGCCAGAACCCCTTGTCGGACACTCCGGAATCACCTGTCAGGCATGCCGGAACCACCTCTCGAACGTGCCAGAATGACGTGCCAGAGACACCGGATGCACCTGCCGAGCACGCCGGAACCTCCTCTTCGACTCGCCGGAACCACCAGCCAGAGACGCCAAAATCCCCTGCCAGGTAGGCCAGAATCACATGGCGGACGCTCCGGAATCTCCCGCCGGGAAGGTAGGAACCACCTCTCAAACATACTGGAAGCACGTGCCGGACATGCCGGCACCACGTACTGGACAGACCAGAAACACCTGCCGGACCTGCCTGAACCACCTGCTGAGCACACCGGAACAACTTGCTCGACTCGCTGGAGCCACCTGCTGGACACCCCAAAATCACCAGCCAGCTATGCCAGAACCACTTGCCGTACACTCCGGAATCACCTGCTGGTTACACCAGAGCCACTTGGTGGACAATCCAGAATCACCTGCCGGACATGCCAGAACCACCTGTCACACATGCCGGAACCACGTGCCTGACACGCCGGAACCACCTCACGGACAGACCGGAACCACCTACCAGACATGCCTGAACCACCTGCCGAGCATGCCGGAACCACCTGCCGGACACGCCAAAATCACCTGCGGGCTAGGCCAGAACCACTTGTAGGACTCTCCTGGAGCACCTGCCGGGCATGCGGGAACCACCTCTCAGACGTGCCAGAACCACGCGCGGCACATGACGGAACCCATTACCGGACAGACCGGAACCACCTGCCGGACACGCCAGAATCACCTGCCAAGAACACCGGAACCACCTGAACAGCTCGCCAGAAACACCTGCCGGACATGCCAAAATCACCTGCCGGCTACACCAGAACCTCTTGCCGGACACTCCGGAATCACCTGCCAGACATGATGCAACCAAATGTCAGACGTGCCAGAACCACGTGCCAGAGACACCGGATGCAACTGCCGAGCATGCCGGAACCTCCTGCTCAACTCGCTGTAACCACCTGCCGGGGACGCCAAAATCACCTGTCAGCTAGGCCAGAACCACGTGGCGGACTCTATGGAATCACCCGCCGGGCATGCCGGAACCAGCTCTCAGACGTGCCAGAAGCACGTGCCGGACACGCCGGAACCACCTACTAGAGAGACCGGAACCACCTGCCAGACCCGCCTGAACCACCTGCTGAGTACGCTGGAACAACCTGCTCTACTCGCTGGAGCCACCTGCTGGACACGCCAAAATCACCTGATGGCTACGCCAGCACCACTCGGCAGACAAGCCAGAATCACCTGCAGGGTATGCCGGAACCACCTCTCAGACGTGCCAGAACCCCTTGTCGGACACTCCGGAATCACCTGTCAGGCATGCCGGAACCACCTCTCGAACGTGCCAGAATGACGTGCCAGAGACACCGGATGCACCTGCCGAGCACGCCGGAACCTCCTCTTCGACTCGCCGGAACCACCAGCCAGAGACGCCAAAATCCCCTGCCAGGTAGGCCAGAATCACATGGCGGACGCTCCGGAATCTCCCGCCGGGAAGGTAGGAACCACCTCTCAAACATACTGGAAGCACGTGCCGGACATGCCGGCACCACGTACTGGACAGACCAGAAACACCTGCCGGACCTGCCTGAACCACCTGCTGAGCACACCGGAACAACTTGCTCGACTCGCTGGAGCCACCTGCTGGACACCCCAAAATCACCAGCCAGCTATGCCAGAACCACTTGCCGTACACTCCGGAATCACCTGCTGGTTACACCAGAGCCACTTGGTGGACAATCCAGAATCACCTGCCGGACATGCCAGAACCACCTGTCACACATGCCGGAACCACGTGCCTGACACGCCGGAACCACCTCGCGGACAGACCGGAACCACCTACCAGACATGCCTGAACCACCTGCCGAGCATGCCGGAACCACCTGCCGGACACGCCAAAATCACCTGCGGGCTAGGCCAGAACCACTTGTAGGACTCTCCTGGAGCACCTGCCGGGCATGCGGGAACCACCTCTCAGACGTGCCAGAACCACGCGCGGCACATGACGGAACCCATTACCGGACAGACCGGAACCACCTGCCGGACACGCCAGAATCACCTGCCAAGAACACCGGAACCACCTGAACAGCTCGCCAGAAACACCTGCCGGACATGCCAAAATCACCTGCCGGCTACACCAGAACCTCTTGCCGGACACTCCGGAATCACCTGCCAGACATGATGCAACCAAATGTCAGACGTGCCAGAACCACGTGCCAGAGACACCGGATGCAACTGCCGAGCATGCCGGAACCTCCTGCTCAACTCGCTGTAACCACCTGCCGGGGACGCCAAAATCACCTGTCAGCTAGGCCAGAACCACGTGGCGGACTCTATGGAATCACCCGCCGGGCATGCCGGAACCAGCTCTCAGACGTGCCAGAAGCACGTGCCGGACACGCCGGAACCACCTACTAGAGAGACCGGAACCACCTGCCAGACCCGCCTGAACCACCTGCTGAGTACGCTGGAACAACCTGCTCTACTCGCTGGAGCCACCTGCTGGACACGCCAAAATCACCTGATGGCTACGCCAGCACCACTCGGCAGACAAGCCAGAATCACCTGCAGGGTATGCCGGAACCACCTCTCAGACGTGCCAGAACCCCTTGTCGGACACTCCGGAATCACCTGTCAGGCATGCCGGAACCACCTCTCGAACGTGCCAGAATGACGTGCCAGAGACACCGGATGCACCTGCCGAGCACGCCGGAACCTCCTCTTCGACTCGCCGGAACCACCAGCCAGAGACGCCAAAATCCCCTGCCAGGTAGGCCAGAATCACATGGCGGACGCTCCGGAATCTCCCGCCGGGAAGGTAGGAACCACCTCTCAAACATACTGGAAGCACGTGCCGGACATGCCGGCACCACGTACTGGACAGACCAGAAACACCTGCCGGACCTGCCTGAACCACCTGCTGAGCACACCGGAACAACTTGCTCGACTCGCTGGAGCCACCTGCTGGACACCCCAAAATCACCAGCCAGCTATGCCAGAACCACTTGCCGTACACTCCGGAATCACCTGCTGGTTACACCAGAGCCACTTGGTGGACAATCCAGAATCACCTGCCGGACATGCCAGAACCACCTGTCACACATGCCGGAACCACGTGCCTGACACGCCGGAACCACCTCGCGGACAGACCGGAACCACCTACCAGACATGCCTGAACCACCTGCCGAGCATGCCGGAACCACCTGCCGGACACGCCAAAATCACCTGCGGGCTAGGCCAGAACCACTTGTAGGACTCTCCTGGAGCACCTGCCGGGCATGCGGGAACCACCTCTCAGACGTGCCAGAACCACGCGCGGCACATGACGGAACCCATTACCGGACAGACCGGAACCACCTGCCGGACACGCCAGAATCACCTGCCAAGAACACCGGAACCACCTGAACAGCTCGCCAGAAACACCTGCCGGACATGCCAAAATCACCTGCCGGCTACACCAGAACCTCTTGCCGGACACTCCGGAATCACCTGCCAGACATGATGCAACCAAATGTCAGACGTGCCAGAACCACGTGCCAGAGACACCGGATGCAACTGCCGAGCATGCCGGAACCTCCTGCTCAACTCGCTGTAACCACCTGCCGGGGACGCCAAAATCACCTGTCAGCTAGGCCAGAACCACGTGGCGGACTCTATGGAATCACCCGCCGGGCATGCCGGAACCAGCTCTCAGACGTGCCAGAAGCACGTGCCGGACACGCCGGAACCACCTACTAGAGAGACCGGAACCACCTGCCAGACCCGCCTGAACCACCTGCTGAGTACGCTGGAACAACCTGCTCTACTCGCTGGAGCCACCTGCTGGACACGCCAAAATCACCTGATGGCTACGCCAGCACCACTCGGCAGACAAGCCAGAATCACCTGCAGGGTATGCCGGAACCACCTCTCAGACGTGCCAGAACCCCTTGTCGGACACTCCGGAATCACCTGTCAGGCATGCCGGAACCACCTCTCGAACGTGCCAGAATGACGTGCCAGAGACACCGGATGCACCTGCCGAGCACGCCGGAACCTCCTCTTCGACTCGCCGGAACCACCAGCCAGAGACGCCAAAATCCCCTGCCAGGTAGGCCAGAATCACATGGCGGACGCTCCGGAATCTCCCGCCGGGAAGGTAGGAACCACCTCTCAAACATACTGGAAGCACGTGCCGGACATGCCGGCACCACGTACTGGACAGACCAGAAACACCTGCCGGACCTGCCTGAACCACCTGCTGAGCACACCGGAACAACTTGCTCGACTCGCTGGAGCCACCTGCTGGACACCCCAAAATCACCAGCCAGCTATGCCAGAACCACTTGCCGTACACTCCGGAATCACCTGCTGGTTACACCAGAGCCACTTGGTGGACAATCCAGAATCACCTGCCGGACATGCCAGAACCACCTGTCACACATGCCGGAACCACGTGCCTGACACGCCGGAACCACCTCGCGGACAGACCGGAACCACCTACCAGACATGCCTGAACCACCTGCCGAGCATGCCGGAACCACCTGCCGGACACGCCAAAATCACCTGCGGGCTAGGCCAGAACCACTTGTAGGACTCTCCTGGAGCACCTGCCGGGCATGCGGGAACCACCTCTCAGACGTGCCAGAACCACGCGCGGCACATGACGGAACCCATTACCGGACAGACCGGAACCACCTGCCGGACACGCCAGAATCACCTGCCAAGAACACCGGAACCACCTGAACAGCTCGCCAGAAACACCTGCCGGACATGCCAAAATCACCTGCCGGCTACACCAGAACCTCTTGCCGGACACTCCGGAATCACCTGCCAGACATGATGCAACCAAATGTCAGACGTGCCAGAACCACGTGCCAGAGACACCGGATGCAACTGCCGAGCATGCCGGAACCTCCTGCTCAACTCGCTGTAACCACCTGCCGGGGACGCCAAAATCACCTGTCAGCTAGGCCAGAACCACGTGGCGGACTCTATGGAATCACCCGCCGGGCATGCCGGAACCAGCTCTCAGACGTGCCAGAAGCACGTGCCGGACACGCCGGAACCACCTACTAGAGAGACCGGAACCACCTGCCAGACCCGCCTGAACCACCTGCTGAGTACGCTGGAACAACCTGCTCTACTCGCTGGAGCCACCTGCTGGACACGCCAAAATCACCTGATGGCTACGCCAGCACCACTCGGCAGACAAGCCAGAATCACCTGCAGGGTATGCCGGAACCACCTCTCAGACGTGCCAGAACCCCTTGTCGGACACTCCGGAATCACCTGTCAGGCATGCCGGAACCACCTCTCGAACGTGCCAGAATGACGTGCCAGAGACACCGGATGCACCTGCCGAGCACGCCGGAACCTCCTCTTCGACTCGCCGGAACCACCAGCCAGAGACGCCAAAATCCCCTGCCAGGTAGGCCAGAATCACATGGCGGACGCTCCGGAATCTCCCGCCGGGAAGGTAGGAACCACCTCTCAAACATACTGGAAGCACGTGCCGGACATGCCGGCACCACGTACTGGACAGACCAGAAACACCTGCCGGACCTGCCTGAACCACCTGCTGAGCACACCGGAACAACTTGCTCGACTCGCTGGAGCCACCTGCTGGACACCCCAAAATCACCAGCCAGCTATGCCAGAACCACTTGCCGTACACTCCGGAATCACCTGCTGGTTACACCAGAGCCACTTGGTGGACAATCCAGAATCACCTGCCGGACATGCCAGAACCACCTGTCACACATGCCGGAACCACGTGCCTGACACGCCGGAACCACCTCGCGGACAGACCGGAACCACCTACCAGACATGCCTGAACCACCTGCCGAGCATGCCGGAACCACCTGCCGGACACGCCAAAATCACCTGCGGGCTAGGCCAGAACCACTTGTAGGACTCTCCTGGAGCACCTGCCGGGCATGCGGGAACCACCTCTCAGACGTGCCAGAACCACGCGCGGCACATGACGGAACCCATTACCGGACAGACCGGAACCACCTGCCGGACACGCCAGAATCACCTGCCAAGAACACCGGAACCACCTGAACAGCTCGCCAGAAACACCTGCCGGACATGCCAAAATCACCTGCCGGCTACACCAGAACCTCTTGCCGGACACTCCGGAATCACCTGCCAGACATGATGCAACCAAATGTCAGACGTGCCAGAACCACGTGCCAGAGACACCGGATGCAACTGCCGAGCATGCCGGAACCTCCTGCTCAACTCGCTGTAACCACCTGCCGGGGACGCCAAAATCACCTGTCAGCTAGGCCAGAACCACGTGGCGGACTCTATGGAATCACCCGCCGGGCATGCCGGAACCAGCTCTCAGACGTGCCAGAAGCACGTGCCGGACACGCCGGAACCACCTACTAGAGAGACCGGAACCACCTGCCAGACCCGCCTGAACCACCTGCTGAGTACGCTGGAACAACCTGCTCTACTCGCTGGAGCCACCTGCTGGACACGCCAAAATCACCTGATGGCTACGCCAGCACCACTCGGCAGACAAGCCAGAATCACCTGCAGGGTATGCCGGAACCACCTCTCAGACGTGCCAGAACCCCTTGTCGGACACTCCGGAATCACCTGTCAGGCATGCCGGAACCACCTCTCGAACGTGCCAGAATGACGTGCCAGAGACACCGGATGCACCTGCCGAGCACGCCGGAACCTCCTCTTCGACTCGCCGGAACCACCAGCCAGAGACGCCAAAATCCCCTGCCAGGTAGGCCAGAATCACATGGCGGACGCTCCGGAATCTCCCGCCGGGAAGGTAGGAACCACCTCTCAAACATACTGGAAGCACGTGCCGGACATGCCGGCACCACGTACTGGACAGACCAGAAACACCTGCCGGACCTGCCTGAACCACCTGCTGAGCACACCGGAACAACTTGCTCGACTCGCTGGAGCCACCTGCTGGACACCCCAAAATCACCAGCCAGCTATGCCAGAACCACTTGCCGTACACTCCGGAATCACCTGCTGGTTACACCAGAGCCACTTGGTGGACAATCCAGAATCACCTGCCGGACATGCCAGAACCACCTGTCACACATGCCGGAACCACGTGCCTGACACGCCGGAACCACCTCGCGGACAGACCGGAACCACCTACCAGACATGCCTGAACCACCTGCCGAGCATGCCGGAACCACCTGCCGGACACGCCAAAATCACCTGCGGGCTAGGCCAGAACCACTTGTAGGACTCTCCTGGAGCACCTGCCGGGCATGCGGGAACCACCTCTCAGACGTGCCAGAACCACGCGCGGCACATGACGGAACCCATTACCGGACAGACCGGAACCACCTGCCGGACACGCCAGAATCACCTGCCAAGAACACCGGAACCACCTGAACAGCTCGCCAGAAACACCTGCCGGACACGCCAAAATCACCTGCCGGCTACACCAGAACCTCTTGCCGGACACTCCGGAATCACCTGCCAGACATGATGCAACCAAATGTCAGACGTGCCAGAACCACGTGCCAGAGACACCGGATGCAACTGCCGAGCATGCCGGAACCTCCTGCTCAACTCGCTGTAACCACCTGCCGGGGACGCCAAAATCACCTGTCAGCTAGGCCAGAACCACGTGGCGGACTCTATGGAATCACCCGCCGGGCATGCCGGAACCAGCTCTCAGACGTGCCAGAAGCACGTGCCGGACACGCCGGAACCACCTACTAGAGAGACCGGAACCACCTGCCAGACCCGCCTGAACCACCTGCTGAGTACGCTGGAACAACCTGCTCTACTCGCTGGAGCCACCTGCTGGACACGCCAAAATCACCTGATGGCTACGCCAGCACCACTCGGCAGACAAGCCAGAATCACCTGCAGGGTATGCCGGAACCACCTCTCAGACGTGCCAGAACCCCTTGTCGGACACTCCGGAATCACCTGTCAGGCATGCCGGAACCACCTCTCGAACGTGCCAGAATGACGTGCCAGAGACACCGGATGCACCTGCCGAGCACACCGGAACCTCCTCTTCGACTCGCCGGAACCACCAGCCAGAGACGCCAAAATCCCCTGCCAGGTAGGCCAGAATCACATGGCGGACGCTCCGGAATCTCCCGCCGGGAAGGTAGGAACCACCTCTCAAACATACTGGAAGCACGTGCCGGACATGCCGGCACCACGTACTGGACAGACCAGAAACACCTGCCGGACCTGCCTGAACCACCTGCTGAGCACACCGGAACAACTTGCTCGACTCGCTGGAGCCACCTGCTGGACACCCCAAAATCACCAGCCAGCTATGCCAGAACCACTTGCCGTACACTCCGGAATCACCTGCTGGTTACACCAGAGCCACTTGGTGGACAATCCAGAATCACCTGCCGGACATGCCAGAACCACCTGTCACACATGCCGGAACCACGTGCCTGACACGCCGGAACCACCTCGCGGACAGACCGGAACCACCTACCAGACATGCCTGAACCACCTGCCGAGCATGCCGTAACCACCTGCCGGACACGCCAAAATCACCTGCGGGCTAGGCCAGAACCACTTGTAGGACTCTCCTGGAGCACCTGCCGGGCATGCGGGAACCACCTCTCAGACGTGCCAGAACCACGCGCGGCACATGACGGAACCCATTACCGGACAGACCGGAACCACCTGCCGGACACGCCAGAATCACCTGCCAAGAACACCGGAACCACCTGAACAGCTCGCCAGAAACACCTGCCGGACATGCCAAAATCACCTGCCGGCTACACCAGAACCTCTTGCCGGACACTCCGGAATCACCTGCCAGACATGATGCAACCAAATGTCAGACGTGCCAGAACCACGTGCCAGAGACACCGGATGCAACTGCCGAGCATGCCGGAACCTCCTGCTCAACTCGCTGTAACCACCTGCCGGGGACGCCAAAATCACCTGTCAGCTAGGCCAGAACCACGTGGCGGACTCTATGGAATCACCCGCCGGGCATGCCGGAACCAGCTCTCAGACGTGCCAGAAGCACGTGCCGGACACGCCGGAACCACCTACTAGAGAGACCGGAACCACCTGCCAGACCCGCCTGAACCACCTGCTGAGTACGCTGGAACAACCTGCTCTACTCGCTGGAGCCACCTGCTGGACACGCCAAAATCACCTGATGGCTACGCCAGCACCACTCGGCAGACAAGCCAGAATCACCTGCAGGGTATGCCGGAACCACCTCTCAGACGTGCCAGAACCCCTTGTCGGACACTCCGGAATCACCTGTCAGGCATGCCGGAACCACCTCTCGAACGTGCCAGAATGACGTGCCAGAGACACCGGATGCACCTGCCGAGCACGCCGGAACCTCCTCTTCGACTCGCCGGAACCACCAGCCAGAGACGCCAAAATCCCCTGCCAGGTAGGCCAGAATCACATGGCGGACGCTCCGGAATCTCCCGCCGGGAAGGTAGGAACCACCTCTCAAACATACTGGAAGCACGTGCCGGACATGCCGGCACCACGTACTGGACAGACCAGAAACACCTGCCGGACCTGCCTGAACCACCTGCTGAGCACACCGGAACAACTTGCTCGACTCGCTGGAGCCACCTGCTGGACACCCCAAAATCACCAGCCAGCTATGCCAGAACCACTTGCCGTACACTCCGGAATCACCTGCTGGTTACACCAGAGCCACTTGGTGGACAATCCAGAATCACCTGCCGGACATGCCAGAACCACCTGTCACACATGCCGGAACCACGTGCCTGACACGCCGGAACCACCTCGCGGACAGACCGGAACCACCTACCAGACATGCCTGAACCACCTGCCGAGCATGCCGGAACCACCTGCCGGACACGCCAAAATCACCTGCGGGCTAGGCCAGAACCACTTGTAGGACTCTCCTGGAGCACCTGCCGGGCATGCGGGAACCACCTCTCAGACGTGCCAGAACCACGCGCGGCACATGACGGAACCCATTACCGGACAGACCGGAACCACCTGCCGGACACGCCAGAATCACCTGCCAAGAACACCGGAACCACCTGAACAGCTCGCCAGAAACACCTGCCGGACATGCCAAAATCACCTGCCGGCTACACCAGAACCTCTTGCCGGACACTCCGGAATCACCTGCCAGACATGATGCAACCAAATGTCAGACGTGCCAGAACCACGTGCCAGAGACACCGGATGCAACTGCCGAGCATGCCGGAACCTCCTGCTCAACTCGCTGTAACCACCTGCCGGGGACGCCAAAATCACCTGTCAGCTAGGCCAGAACCACGTGGCGGACTCTATGGAATCACCCGCCGGGCATGCCGGAACCAGCTCTCAGACGTGCCAGAAGCACGTGCCGGACACGCCGGAACCACCTACTAGAGAGACCGGAACCACCTGCCAGACCCGCCTGAACCACCTGCTGAGTACGCTGGAACAACCTGCTCTACTCGCTGGAGCCACCTGCTGGACACGCCAAAATCACCTGATGGCTACGCCAGCACCACTCGGCAGACAAGCCAGAATCACCTGCAGGGTATGCCGGAACCACCTCTCAGACGTGCCAGAACCCCTTGTCGGACACTCCGGAATCACCTGTCAGGCATGCCGGAACCACCTCTCGAACGTGCCAGAATGACGTGCCAGAGACACCGGATGCACCTGCCGAGCACGCCGGAACCTCCTCTTCGACTCGCCGGAACCACCAGCCAGAGACGCCAAAATCCCCTGCCAGGTAGGCCAGAATCACATGGCGGACGCTCCGGAATCTCCCGCCGGGAAGGTAGGAACCACCTCTCAAACATACTGGAAGCACGTGCCGGACATGCCGGCACCACGTACTGGACAGACCAGAAACACCTGCCGGACCTGCCTGAACCACCTGCTGAGCACACCGGAACAACTTGCTCGACTCGCTGGAGCCACCTGCTGGACACCCCAAAATCACCAGCCAGCTATGCCAGAACCACTTGCCGTACACTCCGGAATCACCTGCTGGTTACACCAGAGCCACTTGGTGGACAATCCAGAATCACCTGCCGGACATGCCAGAACCACCTGTCACACATGCCGGAACCACATGCCTGACACGCCGGAACCACCTCGCGGACAGACCGGAACCACCTACCAGACATGCCTGAACCACCTGCCGAGCATGCCGGAACCACCTGCCGGACACGCCAAAATCACCTGCGGGCTAGGCCAGAACCACTTGTAGGACTCTCCTGGAGCACCTGCCGGGCATGCGGGAACCACCTCTCAGACGTGCCAGAACCACGCGCGGCACATGACGGAACCCATTACCGGACAGACCGGAACCACCTGCCGGACACGCCAGAATCACCTGCCAAGAACACCGGAACCACCTGAACAGCTCGCCAGAAACACCTGCCGGACACGCCAAAATCACCTGCCGGCTACACCAGAACCTCTTGCCGGACACTCCGGAATCACCTGCCAGACATGATGCAACCAAATGTCAGACGTGCCAGAACCACGTGCCAGAGACACCGGATGCAACTGCCGAGCATGCCGGAACCTCCTGCTCAACTCGCTGTAACCACCTGCCGGGGACGCCAAAATCACCTGTCAGCTAGGCCAGAACCACGTGGCGGACTCTATGGAATCACCCGCCGGGCATGCCGGAACCAGCTCTCAGACGTGCCAGAAGCACGTGCCGGACACGCCGGAACCACCTACTAGAGAGACCGGAACCACCTGCCAGACCCGCCTGAACCACCTGCTGAGTACGCTGGAACAACCTGCTCTACTCGCTGGAGCCACCTGCTGGACACGCCAAAATCACCTGATGGCTACGCCAGCACCACTCGGCAGACAAGCCAGAATCACCTGCAGGGTATGCCGGAACCACCTCTCAGACGTGCCAGAACCCCTTGTCGGACACTCCGGAATCACCTGTCAGGCATGCCGGAACCACCTCTCGAACGTGCCAGAATGACGTGCCAGAGACACCGGATGCACCTGCCGAGCACGCCGGAACCTCCTCTTCGACTCGCCGGAACCACCAGCCAGAGACGCCAAAATCCCCTGCCAGGTAGGCCAGAATCACATGGCGGACGCTCCGGAATCTCCCGCCGGGAAGGTAGGAACCACCTCTCAAACATACTGGAAGCACGTGCCGGACATGCCGGCACCACGTACTGGACAGACCAGAAACACCTGCCGGACCTGCCTGAACCACCTGCTGAGCACACCGGAACAACTTGCTCGACTCGCTGGAGCCACCTGCTGGACACCCCAAAATCACCAGCCAGCTATGCCAGAACCACTTGCCGTACACTCCGGAATCACCTGCTGGTTACACCAGAGCCACTTGGTGGACAATCCAGAATCACCTGCCGGACATGCCAGAACCACCTGTCACACATGCCGGAACCACATGCCTGACACGCCGGAACCACCTCGCGGACAGACCGGAACCACCTACCAGACATGCCTGAACCACCTGCCGAGCATGCCGGAACCACCTGCCGGACACGCCAAAATCACCTGCGGGCTAGGCCAGAACCACTTGTAGGACTCTCCTGGAGCACCTGCCGGGCATGCGGGAACCACCTCTCAGACGTGCCAGAACCACGCGCGGCACATGACGGAACCCATTACCGGACAGACCGGAACCACCTGCCGGACACGCCAGAATCACCTGCCAAGAACACCGGAACCACCTGAACAGCTCGCCAGAAACACCTGCCGGACATGCCAAAATCACCTGCCGGCTACACCAGAACCTCTTGCCGGACACTCCGGAATCACCTGCCAGACATGATGCAACCAAATGTCAGACGTGCCAGAACCACGTGCCAGAGACACCGGATGCAACTGCCGAGCATGCCGGAACCTCCTGCTCAACTCGCTGTAACCACCTGCCGGGGACGCCAAAATCACCTGTCAGCTAGGCCAGAACCACGTGGCGGACTCTATGGAATCACCCGCCGGGCATGCCGGAACCAGCTCTCAGACGTGCCAGAAGCACGTGCCGGACACGCCGGAACCACCTACTAGAGAGACCGGAACCACCTGCCAGACCCGCCTGAACCACCTGCTGAGTACGCTGGAACAACCTGCTCTACTCGCTGGAGCCACCTGCTGGACACGCCAAAATCACCTGATGGCTACGCCAGCACCACTCGGCAGACAAGCCAGAATCACCTGCAGGGTATGCCGGAACCACCTCTCAGACGTGCCAGAACCCCTTGTCGGACACTCCGGAATCACCTGTCAGGCATGCCGGAACCACCTCTCGAACGTGCCAGAATGACGTGCCAGAGACACCGGATGCACCTGCCGAGCACGCCGGAACCTCCTCTTCGACTCGCCGGAACCACCAGCCAGAGACGCCAAAATCCCCTGCCAGGTAGGCCAGAATCACATGGCGGACGCTCCGGAATCTCCCGCCGGGAAGGTAGGAACCACCTCTCAAACATACTGGAAGCACGTGCCGGACATGCCGGCACCACGTACTGGACAGACCAGAAACACCTGCCGGACCTGCCTGAACCACCTGCTGAGCACACCGGAACAACTTGCTCGACTCGCTGGAGCCACCTGCTGGACACCCCAAAATCACCAGCCAGCTATGCCAGAACCACTTGCCGTACACTCCGGAATCACCTGCTGGTTACACCAGAGCCACTTGGTGGACAATCCAGAATCACCTGCCGGACATGCCAGAACCACCTGTCACACATGCCGGAACCACGTGCCTGACACGCCGGAACCACCTCGCGGACAGACCGGAACCACCTACCAGACATGCCTGAACCACCTGCCGAGCATGCCGGAACCACCTGCCGGACACGCCAAAATCACCTGCGGGCTAGGCCAGAACCACTTGTAGGACTCTCCTGGAGCACCTGCCGGGCATGCGGGAACCACCTCTCAGACGTGCCAGAACCACGCGCGGCACATGACGGAACCCATTACCGGACAGACCGGAACCACCTGCCGGACACGCCAGAATCACCTGCCAAGAACACCGGAACCACCTGAACAGCTCGCCAGAAACACCTGCCGGACATGCCAAAATCACCTGCCGGCTACACCAGAACCTCTTGCCGGACACTCCGGAATCACCTGCCAGACATGATGCAACCAAATGTCAGACGTGCCAGAACCACGTGCCAGAGACACCGGATGCAACTGCCGAGCATGCCGGAACCTCCTGCTCAACTCGCTGTAACCACCTGCCGGGGACGCCAAAATCACCTGTCAGCTAGGCCAGAACCACGTGGCGGACTCTATGGAATCACCCGCCGGGCATGCCGGAACCAGCTCTCAGACGTGCCAGAAGCACGTGCCGGACACGCCGGAACCACCTACTAGAGAGACCGGAACCACCTGCCAGACCCGCCTGAACCACCTGCTGAGTACGCTGGAACAACCTGCTCTACTCGCTGGAGCCACCTGCTGGACACGCCAAAATCACCTGATGGCTACGCCAGCACCACTCGGCAGACAAGCCAGAATCACCTGCAGGGTATGCCGGAACCACCTCTCAGACGTGCCAGAACCCCTTGTCGGACACTCCGGAATCACCTGTCAGGCATGCCGGAACCACCTCTCGAACGTGCCAGAATGACGTGCCAGAGACACCGGATGCACCTGCCGAGCACGCCGGAACCTCCTCTTCGACTCGCCGGAACCACCAGCCAGAGACGCCAAAATCCCCTGCCAGGTAGGCCAGAATCACATGGCGGACGCTCCGGAATCTCCCGCCGGGAAGGTAGGAACCACCTCTCAAACATACTGGAAGCACGTGCCGGACATGCCGGCACCACGTACTGGACAGACCAGAAACACCTGCCGGACCTGCCTGAACCACCTGCTGAGCACACCGGAACAACTTGCTCGACTCGCTGGAGCCACCTGCTGGACACCCCAAAATCACCAGCCAGCTATGCCAGAACCACTTGCCGTACACTCCGGAATCACCTGCTGGTTACACCAGAGCCACTTGGTGGACAATCCAGAATCACCTGCCGGACATGCCAGAACCACCTGTCACACATGCCGGAACCACGTGCCTGACACGCCGGAACCACCTCGCGGACAGACCGGAACCACCTACCAGACATGCCGGAACCACCTGCCGGACACGCCAAAATCACCTGCGGGCTAGGCCAGAACCACTTGTAGGACTCTCCTGGAGCACCTGCCGGGCATGCGGGAACCACCTCTCAGACGTGCCAGAACCACGCGCGGCACATGACGGAACCCATTACCGGACAGACCGGAACCACCTGCCGGACACGCCAGAATCACCTGCCAAGAACACCGGAACCACCTGAACAGCTCGCCAGAAACACCTGCCGGACATGCCAAAATCACCTGCCGGCTACACCAGAACCTCTTGCCGGACACTCCGGAATCACCTGCCAGACATGATGCAACCAAATGTCAGACGTGCCAGAACCCCGTGCCAGAGACACCGGATGCAACTGCCGAGCATGCCGGAACCTCCTGCTCAACTCGCTGTAACCACCTGCCGGGGACGCCAAAATCACCTGTCAGCTAGGCCAGAACCACGTGGCGGACTCTATGGAATCACCCGCCGGGCATGCCGGAACCAGCTCTCAGACGTGCCAGAAGCACGTGCCGGACACGCCGGAACCACCTACTAGAGAGACCGGAACCACCTGCCAGACCCGCCTGAACCACCTGCTGAGTACGCTGGAACAACCTGCTCTACTCGCTGGAGCCACCTGCTGGACACGCCAAAATCACCTGATGGCTACGCCAGCACCACTCGGCAGACAAGCCAGAATCACCTGCAGGGTATGCCGGAACCACCTCTCAGACGTGCCAGAACCCCTTGTCGGACACTCCGGAATCACCTGTCAGGCATGCCGGAACCACCTCTCGAACGTGCCAGAATGACGTGCCAGAGACACCGGATGCACCTGCCGAGCACGCCGGAACCTCCTCTTCGACTCGCCGGAACCACCAGCCAGAGACGCCAAAATCCCCTGCCAGGTAGGCCAGAATCACATGGCGGACGCTCCGGAATCTCCCGCCGGGAAGGTAGGAACCACCTCTCAAACATACTGGAAGCACGTGCCGGACATGCCGGCACCACGTACTGGACAGACCAGAAACACCTGCCGGACCTGCCTGAACCACCTGCTGAGCACACCGGAACAACTTGCTCGACTCGCTGGAGCCACCTGCTGGACACCCCAAAATCACCAGCCAGCTATGCCAGAACCACTTGCCGTACACTCCGGAATCACCTGCTGGTTACACCAGAGCCACTTGGTGGACAATCCAGAATCACCTGCCGGACATGCCAGAACCACCTGTCACACATGCCGGAACCACGTGCCTGACACGCCGGAACCACCTCGCGGACAGACCGGAACCACCTACCAGACATGCCGGAACCACCTGCCGGACACGCCAAAATCACCTGCGGGCTAGGCCAGAACCACTTGTAGGACTCTCCTGGAGCACCTGCCGGGCATGCGGGAACCACCTCTCAGACGTGCCAGAACCACGCGCGGCACATGACGGAACCCATTACCGGACAGACCGGAACCACCTGCCGGACACGCCAGAATCACCTGCCAAGAACACCGGAACCACCTGAACAGCTCGCCAGAAACACCTGCCGGACATGCCAAAATCACCTGCCGGCTACACCAGAACCTCTTGCCGGACACTCCGGAATCACCTGCCAGACATGATGCAACCAAATGTCAGACGTGCCAGAACCACGTGCCAGAGACACCGGATGCAACTGCCGAGCATGCCGGAACCTCCTGCTCAACTCGCTGTAACCACCTGCCGGGGACGCCAAAATCACCTGTCAGCTAGGCCAGAACCACGTGGCGGACTCTATGGAATCACCCGCCGGGCATGCCGGAACCAGCTCTCAGACGTGCCAGAAGCACGTGCCGGACACGCCGGAACCACCTACTAGAGAGACCGGAACCACCTGCCAGACCCGCCTGAACCACCTGCTGAGTACGCTGGAACAACCTGCTCTACTCGCTGGAGCCACCTGCTGGACACGCCAAAATCACCTGATGGCTACGCCAGCACCACTCGGCAGACAAGCCAGAATCACCTGCAGGGTATGCCGGAACCACCTCTCAGACGTGCCAGAACCCCTTGTCGGACACTCCGGAATCACCTGTCAGGCATGCCGGAACCACCTCTCGAACGTGCCAGAATGACGTGCCAGAGACACCGGATGCACCTGCCGAGCACGCCGGAACCTCCTCTTCGACTCGCCGGAACCACCAGCCAGAGACGCCAAAATCCCCTGCCAGGTAGGCCAGAATCACATGGCGGACGCTCCGGAATCTCCCGCCGGGAAGGTAGGAACCACCTCTCAAACATACTGGAAGCACGTGCCGGACATGCCGGCACCACGTACTGGACAGACCAGAAACACCTGCCGGACCTGCCTGAACCACCTGCTGAGCACACCGGAACAACTTGCTCGACTCGCTGGAGCCACCTGCTGGACACCCCAAAATCACCAGCCAGCTATGCCAGAACCACTTGCCGTACACTCCGGAATCACCTGCTGGTTACACCAGAGCCACTTGGTGGACAATCCAGAATCACCTGCCGGACATGCCAGAACCACCTGTCACACATGCCGGAACCACGTGCCTGACACGCCGGAACCACCTCGCGGACAGACCGGAACCACCTACCAGACATGCCTGAACCACCTGCCGAGCATGCCGGAACCACCTGCCGGACACGCCAAAATCACCTGCGGGCTAGGCCAGAACCACTTGTAGGACTCTCCTGGAGCACCTGCCGGGCATGCGGGAACCACCTCTCAGACGTGCCAGAACCACGCGCGGCACATGACGGAACCCATTACCGGACAGACCGGAACCACCTGCCGGACACGCCAGAATCACCTGCCAAGAACACCGGAACCACCTGAACAGCTCGCCAGAAACACCTGCCGGACATGCCAAAATCACCTGCCGGCTACACCAGAACCTCTTGCCGGACACTCCGGAATCACCTGCCAGACATGATGCAACCAAATGTCAGACGTGCCAGAACCACGTGCCAGAGACACCGGATGCAACTGCCGAGCATGCCGGAACCTCCTGCTCAACTCGCTGTAACCACCTGCCGGGGACGCCAAAATCACCTGTCAGCTAGGCCAGAACCACGTGGCGGACTCTATGGAATCACCCGCCGGGCATGCCGGAACCAGCTCTCAGACGTGCCAGAAGCACGTGCCGGACACGCCGGAACCACCTACTAGAGAGACCGGAACCACCTGCCAGACCCGCCTGAACCACCTGCTGAGTACGCTGGAACAACCTGCTCTACTCGCTGGAGCCACCTGCTGGACACGCCAAAATCACCTGATGGCTACGCCAGCACCACTCGGCAGACAAGCCAGAATCACCTGCAGGGTATGCCGGAACCACCTCTCAGACGTGCCAGAACCCCTTGTCGGACACTCCGGAATCACCTGTCAGGCATGCCGGAACCACCTCTCGAACGTGCCAGAATGACGTGCCAGAGACACCGGATGCACCTGCCGAGCACGCCGGAACCTCCTCTTCGACTCGCCGGAACCACCAGCCAGAGACGCCAAAATCCCCTGCCAGGTAGGCCAGAATCACATGGCGGACGCTCCGGAATCTCCCGCCGGGAAGGTAGGAACCACCTCTCAAACATACTGGAAGCACGTGCCGGACATGCCGGCACCACGTACTGGACAGACCAGAAACACCTGCCGGACCTGCCTGAACCACCTGCTGAGCACACCGGAACAACTTGCTCGACTCGCTGGAGCCACCTGCTGGACACCCCAAAATCACCAGCCAGCTATGCCAGAACCACTTGCCGTACACTCCGGAATCACCTGCTGGTTACACCAGAGCCACTTGGTGGACAATCCAGAATCACCTGCCGGACATGCCAGAACCACCTGTCACACATGCCGGAACCACGTGCCTGACACGCCGGAACCACCTCGCGGACAGACCGGAACCACCTACCAGACATGCCTGAACCACCTGCCGAGCATGCCGGAACCACCTGCCGGACACGCCAAAATCACCTGCGGGCTAGGCCAGAACCACTTGTAGGACTCTCCTGGAGCACCTGCCGGGCATGCGGGAACCACCTCTCAGACGTGCCAGAACCACGCGCGGCACATGACGGAACCCATTACCGGACAGACCGGAACCACCTGCCGGACACGCCAGAATCACCTGCCAAGAACACCGGAACCACCTGAACAGCTCGCCAGAAACACCTGCCGGACATGCCAAAATCACCTGCCGGCTACACCAGAACCTCTTGCCGGACACTCCGGAATCACCTGCCAGACATGATGCAACCAAATGTCAGACGTGCCAGAACCACGTGCCAGAGACACCGGATGCAACTGCCGAGCATGCCGGAACCTCCTGCTCAACTCGCTGTAACCACCTGCCGGGGACGCCAAAATCACCTGTCAGCTAGGCCAGAACCACGTGGCGGACTCTATGGAATCACCCGCCGGGCATGCCGGAACCAGCTCTCAGACGTGCCAGAAGCACGTGCCGGACACGCCGGAACCACCTACTAGAGAGACCGGAACCACCTGCCAGACCCGCCTGAACCACCTGCTGAGTACGCTGGAACAACCTGCTCTACTCGCTGGAGCCACCTGCTGGACACGCCAAAATCACCTGATGGCTACGCCAGCACCACTCGGCAGACAAGCCAGAATCACCTGCAGGGTATGCCGGAACCACCTCTCAGACGTGCCAGAACCCCTTGTCGGACACTCCGGAATCACCTGTCAGGCATGCCGGAACCACCTCTCGAACGTGCCAGAATGACGTGCCAGAGACACCGGATGCACCTGCCGAGCACGCCGGAACCTCCTCTTCGACTCGCCGGAACCACCAGCCAGAGACGCCAAAATCCCCTGCCAGGTAGGCCAGAATCACATGGCGGACGCTCCGGAATCTCCCGCCGGGAAGGTAGGAACCACCTCTCAAACATACTGGAAGCACGTGCCGGACATGCCGGCACCACGTACTGGACAGACCAGAAACACCTGCCGGACCTGCCTGAACCACCTGCTGAGCACACCGGAACAACTTGCTCGACTCGCTGGAGCCACCTGCTGGACACCCCAAAATCACCAGCCAGCTATGCCAGAACCACTTGCCGTACACTCCGGAATCACCTGCTGGTTACACCAGAGCCACTTGGTGGACAATCCAGAATCACCTGCCGGACATGCCAGAACCACCTGTCACACATGCCGGAACCACGTGCCTGACACGCCGGAACCACCTCGCGGACAGACCGGAACCACCTACCAGACATGCCGGAACCACCTGCCGGACACGCCAAAATCACCTGCGGGCTAGGCCAGAACCACTTGTAGGACTCTCCTGGAGCACCTGCCGGGCATGCGGGAACCACCTCTCAGACGTGCCAGAACCACGCGCGGCACATGACGGAACCCATTACCGGACAGACCGGAACCACCTGCCGGACACGCCAGAATCACCTGCCAAGAACACCGGAACCACCTGAACAGCTCGCCAGAAACACCTGCCGGACATGCCAAAATCACCTGCCGGCTACACCAGAACCTCTTGCCGGACACTCCGGAATCACCTGCCAGACATGATGCAACCAAATGTCAGACGTGCCAGAACCACGTGCCAGAGACACCGGATGCAACTGCCGAGCATGCCGGAACCTCCTGCTCAACTCGCTGTAACCACCTGCCGGGGACGCCAAAATCACCTGTCAGCTAGGCCAGAACCACGTGGCGGACTCTATGGAATCACCCGCCGGGCATGCCGGAACCAGCTCTCAGACGTGCCAGAAGCACGTGCCGGACACGCCGGAACCACCTACTAGAGAGACCGGAACCACCTGCCAGACCCGCCTGAACCACCTGCTGAGTACGCTGGAACAACCTGCTCTACTCGCTGGAGCCACCTGCTGGACACGCCAAAATCACCTGATGGCTACGCCAGCACCACTCGGCAGACAAGCCAGAATCACCTGCAGGGTATGCCGGAACCACCTCTCAGACGTGCCAGAACCCCTTGTCGGACACTCCGGAATCACCTGTCAGGCATGCCGGAACCACCTCTCGAACGTGCCAGAATGACGTGCCAGAGACACCGGATGCACCTGCCGAGCACGCCGGAACCTCCTCTTCGACTCGCCGGAACCACCAGCCAGAGACGCCAAAATCCCCTGCCAGGTAGGCCAGAATCACATGGCGGACGCTCCGGAATCTCCCGCCGGGAAGGTAGGAACCACCTCTCAAACATACTGGAAGCACGTGCCGGACATGCCGGCACCACGTACTGGACAGACCAGAAACACCTGCCGGACCTGCCTGAACCACCTGCTGAGCACACCGGAACAACTTGCTCGACTCGCTGGAGCCACCTGCTGGACACCCCAAAATCACCAGCCAGCTATGCCAGAACCACTTGCCGTACACTCCGGAATCACCTGCTGGTTACACCAGAGCCACTTGGTGGACAATCCAGAATCACCTGCCGGACATGCCAGAACCACCTGTCACACATGCCGGAACCACGTGCCTGACACGCCGGAACCACCTCGCGGACAGACCGGAACCACCTACCAGACATGCCTGAACCACCTGCCGAGCATGCCGGAACCACCTGCCGGACACGCCAAAATCACCTGCGGGCTAGGCCAGAACCACTTGTAGGACTCTCCTGGAGCACCTGCCGGGCATGCGGGAACCACCTCTCAGACGTGCCAGAACCACGCGCGGCACATGACGGAACCCATTACCGGACAGACCGGAACCACCTGCCGGACACGCCAGAATCACCTGCCAAGAACACCGGAACCACCTGAACAGCTCGCCAGAAACACCTGCCGGACATGCCAAAATCACCTGCCGGCTACACCAGAACCTCTTGCCGGACACTCCGGAATCACCTGCCAGACATGATGCAACCAAATGTCAGACGTGCCAGAACCACGTGCCAGAGACACCGGATGCAACTGCCGAGCATGCCGGAACCTCCTGCTCAACTCGCTGTAACCACCTGCCGGGGACGCCAAAATCACCTGTCAGCTAGGCCAGAACCACGTGGCAGACTCTATGGAATCACCCGCCGGGCATGCCGGAACCAGCTCTCAGACGTGCCAGAAGCACGTGCCGGACACGCCGGAACCACCTACTAGAGAGACCGGAACCACCTGCCAGACCCGCCTGAACCACCTGCTGAGTACGCTGGAACAACCTGCTCTACTCGCTGGAGCCACCTGCTGGACACGCCAAAATCACCTGATGGCTACGCCAGCACCACTCGGCAGACAAGCCAGAATCACCTGCAGGGTATGCCGGAACCACCTCTCAGACGTGCCAGAACCCCTTGTCGGACACTCCGGAATCACCTGTCAGGCATGCCGGAACCACCTCTCGAACGTGCCAGAATGACGTGCCAGAGACACCGGATGCACCTGCCGAGCACGCCGGAACCTCCTCTTCGACTCGCCGGAACCACCAGCCAGAGACGCCAAAATCCCCTGCCAGGTAGGCCAGAATCACATGGCGGACGCTCCGGAATCTCCCGCCGGGAAGGTAGGAACCACCTCTCAAACATACTGGAAGCACGTGCCGGACATGCCGGCACCACGTACTGGACAGACCAGAAACACCTGCCGGACCTGCCTGAACCACCTGCTGAGCACACCGGAACAACTTGCTCGACTCGCTGGAGCCACCTGCTGGACACCCCAAAATCACCAGCCAGCTATGCCAGAACCACTTGCCGTACACTCCGGAATCACCTGCTGGTTACACCAGAGCCACTTGGTGGACAATCCAGAATCACCTGCCGGACATGCCAGAACCACCTGTCACACATGCCGGAACCACGTGCCTGACACGCCGGAACCACCTCGCGGACAGACCGGAACCACCTACCAGACATGCCTGAACCACCTGCCGAGCATGCCGGAACCACCTGCCGGACACGCCAAAATCACCTGCGGGCTAGGCCAGAACCACTTGTAGGACTCTCCTGGAGCACCTGCCGGGCATGCGGGAACCACCTCTCAGACGTGCCAGAACCACGCGCGGCACATGACGGAACCCATTACCGGACAGACCGGAACCACCTGCCGGACACGCCAGAATCACCTGCCAAGAACACCGGAACCACCTGAACAGCTCGCCAGAAACACCTGCCGGACATGCCAAAATCACCTGCCGGCTACACCAGAACCTCTTGCCGGACACTCCGGAATCACCTGCCAGACATGATGCAACCAAATGTCAGACGTGCCAGAACCACGTGCCAGAGACACCGGATGCAACTGCCGAGCATGCCGGAACCTCCTGCTCAACTCGCTGTAACCACCTGCCGGGGACGCCAAAATCACCTGTCAGCTAGGCCAGAACCACGTGGCGGACTCTATGGAATCACCCGCCGGGCATGCCGGAACCAGCTCTCAGACGTGCCAGAAGCACGTGCCGGACACGCCGGAACCACCTACTAGAGAGACCGGAACCACCTGCCAGACCCGCCTGAACCACCTGCTGAGTACGCTGGAACAACCTGCTCTACTCGCTGGAGCCACCTGCTGGACACGCCAAAATCACCTGATGGCTACGCCAGCACCACTCGGCAGACAAGCCAGAATCACCTGCAGGGTATGCCGGAACCACCTCTCAGACGTGCCAGAACCCCTTGTCGGACACTCCGGAATCACCTGTCAGGCATGCCGGAACCACCTCTCGAACGTGCCAGAATGACGTGCCAGAGACACCGGATGCACCTGCCGAGCACGCCGGAACCTCCTCTTCGACTCGCCGGAACCACCAGCCAGAGACGCCAAAATCCCCTGCCAGGTAGGCCAGAATCACATGGCGGACGCTCCGGAATCTCCCGCCGGGAAGGTAGGAACCACCTCTCAAACATACTGGAAGCACGTGCCGGACATGCCGGCACCACGTACTGGACAGACCAGAAACACCTGCCGGACCTGCCTGAACCACCTGCTGAGCACACCGGAACAACTTGCTCGACTCGCTGGAGCCACCTGCTGGACACCCCAAAATCACCAGCCAGCTATGCCAGAACCACTTGCCGTACACTCCGGAATCACCTGCTGGTTACACCAGAGCCACTTGGTGGACAATCCAGAATCACCTGCCGGACATGCCAGAACCACCTGTCACACATGCCGGAACCACGTGCCTGACACGCCGGAACCACCTCGCGGACAGACCGGAACCACCTACCAGACATGCCTGAACCACCTGCCGAGCATGCCGGAACCACCTGCCGGACACGCCAAAATCACCTGCGGGCTAGGCCAGAACCACTTGTAGGACTCTCCTGGAGCACCTGCCGGGCATGCGGGAACCACCTCTCAGACGTGCCAGAACCACGCGCGGCACATGACGGAACCCATTACCGGACAGACCGGAACCACCTGCCGGACACGCCAGAATCACCTGCCAAGAACACCGGAACCACCTGAACAGCTCGCCAGAAACACCTGCCGGACATGCCAAAATCACCTGCCGGCTACACCAGAACCTCTTGCCGGACACTCCGGAATCACCTGCCAGACATGATGCAACCAAATGTCAGACGTGCCAGAACCACGTGCCAGAGACACCGGATGCAACTGCCGAGCATGCCGGAACCTCCTGCTCAACTCGCTGTAACCACCTGCCGGGGACGCCAAAATCACCTGTCAGCTAGGCCAGAACCACGTGGCGGACTCTATGGAATCACCCGCCGGGCATGCCGGAACCAGCTCTCAGACGTGCCAGAAGCACGTGCCGGACACGCCGGAACCACCTACTAGAGAGACCGGAACCACCTGCCAGACCCGCCTGAACCACCTGCTGAGTACGCTGGAACAACCTGCTCTACTCGCTGGAGCCACCTGCTGGACACGCCAAAATCACCTGATGGCTACGCCAGCACCACTCGGCAGACAAGCCAGAATCACCTGCAGGGTATGCCGGAACCACCTCTCAGACGTGCCAGAACCCCTTGTCGGACACTCCGGAATCACCTGTCAGGCATGCCGGAACCACCTCTCGAACGTGCCAGAATGACGTGCCAGAGACACCGGATGCACCTGCCGAGCACGCCGGAACCTCCTCTTCGACTCGCCGGAACCACCAGCCAGAGACGCCAAAATCCCCTGCCAGGTAGGCCAGAATCACATGGCGGACGCTCCGGAATCTCCCGCCGGGAAGGTAGGAACCACCTCTCAAACATACTGGAAGCACGTGCCGGACATGCCGGCACCACGTACTGGACAGACCAGAAACACCTGCCGGACCTGCCTGAACCACCTGCTGAGCACACCGGAACAACTTGCTCGACTCGCTGGAGCCACCTGCTGGACACCCCAAAATCACCAGCCAGCTATGCCAGAACCACTTGCCGTACACTCCGGAATCACCTGCTGGTTACACCAGAGCCACTTGGTGGACAATCCAGAATCACCTGCCGGACATGCCAGAACCACCTGTCACACATGCCGGAACCACGTGCCTGACACGCCGGAACCACCTCGCGGACAGACCGGAACCACCTACCAGACATGCCTGAACCACCTGCCGAGCATGCCGGAACCACCTGCCGGACACGCCAAAATCACCTGCGGGCTAGGCCAGAACCACTTGTAGGACTCTCCTGGAGCACCTGCCGGGCATGCGGGAACCACCTCTCAGACGTGCCAGAACCACGCGCGGCACATGACGGAACCCATTACCGGACAGACCGGAACCACCTGCCGGACACGCCAGAATCACCTGCCAAGAACACCGGAACCACCTGAACAGCTCGCCAGAAACACCTGCCGGACATGCCAAAATCACCTGCCGGCTACACCAGAACCTCTTGCCGGACACTCCGGAATCACCTGCCAGACATGATGCAACCAAATGTCAGACGTGCCAGAACCACGTGCCAGAGACACCGGATGCAACTGCCGAGCATGCCGGAACCTCCTGCTCAACTCGCTGTAACCACCTGCCGGGGACGCCAAAATCACCTGTCAGCTAGGCCAGAACCACGTGGCGGACTCTATGGAATCACCCGCCGGGCATGCCGGAACCAGCTCTCAGACGTGCCAGAAGCACGTGCCGGACACGCCGGAACCACCTACTAGAGAGACCGGAACCACCTGCCAGACCCGCCTGAACCACCTGCTGAGTACGCTGGAACAACCTGCTCTACTCGCTGGAGCCACCTGCTGGACACGCCAAAATCACCTGATGGCTACGCCAGCACCACTCGGCAGACAAGCCAGAATCACCTGCAGGGTATGCCGGAACCACCTCTCAGACGTGCCAGAACCCCTTGTCGGACACTCCGGAATCACCTGTCAGGCATGCCGGAACCACCTCTCGAACGTGCCAGAATGACGTGCCAGAGACACCGGATGCACCTGCCGAGCACGCCGGAACCTCCTCTTCGACTCGCCGGAACCACCAGCCAGAGACGCCAAAATCCCCTGCCAGGTAGGCCAGAATCACATGGCGGACGCTCCGGAATCTCCCGCCGGGAAGGTAGGAACCACCTCTCAAACATACTGGAAGCACGTGCCGGACATGCCGGCACCACGTACTGGACAGACCAGAAACACCTGCCGGACCTGCCTGAACCACCTGCTGAGCACACCGGAACAACTTGCTCGACTCGCTGGAGCCACCTGCTGGACACCCCAAAATCACCAGCCAGCTATGCCAGAACCACTTGCCGTACACTCCGGAATCACCTGCTGGTTACACCAGAGCCACTTGGTGGACAATCCAGAATCACCTGCCGGACATGCCAGAACCACCTGTCACACATGCCGGAACCACGTGCCTGACACGCCGGAACCACCTCGCGGACAGACCGGAACCACCTACCAGACATGCCGGAACCACCTGCCGGACACGCCAAAATCACCTGCGGGCTAGGCCAGAACCACTTGTAGGACTCTCCTGGAGCACCTGCCGGGCATGCGGGAACCACCTCTCAGACGTGCCAGAACCACGTGCGGCACATGACGGAACCCATTACCGGACAGACCGGAACCACCTGCCGGACACGCCAGAATCACCTGCCAAGAACACCGGAACCACCTGAACAGCTCGCCAGAAACACCTGCCGGACATGCCAAAATCACCTGCCGGCTACACCAGAACCTCTTGCCGGACACTCCGGAATCACCTGCCAGACATGATGCAACCAAATGTCAGACGTGCCAGAACCACGTGCCAGAGACACCGGATGCAACTGCCGAGCATGCCGGAACCTCCTGCTCAACTCGCTGTAACCACCTGCCGGGGACGCCAAAATCACCTGTCAGCTAGGCCAGAACCACGTGGCGGACTCTATGGAATCACCCGCCGGGCATGCCGGAACCAGCTCTCAGACGTGCCAGAAGCACGTGCCGGACACGCCGGAACCACCTACTAGAGAGACCGGAACCACCTGCCAGACCCGCCTGAACCACCTGCTGAGTACGCTGGAACAACCTGCTCTACTCGCTGGAGCCACCTGCTGGACACGCCAAAATCACCTGATGGCTACGCCAGCACCACTCGGCAGACAAGCCAGAATCACCTGCAGGGTATGCCGGAACCACCTCTCAGACGTGCCAGAACCCCTTGTCGGACACTCCGGAATCACCTGTCAGGCATGCCGGAACCACCTCTCGAACGTGCCAGAATGACGTGCCAGAGACACCGGATGCACCTGCCGAGCACGCCGGAACCTCCTCTTCGACTCGCCGGAACCACCAGCCAGAGACGCCAAAATCCCCTGCCAGGTAGGCCAGAATCACATGGCGGACGCTCCGGAATCTCCCGCCGGGAAGGTAGGAACCACCTCTCAAACATACTGGAAGCACGTGCCGGACATGCCGGCACCACGTACTGGACAGACCAGAAACACCTGCCGGACCTGCCTGAACCACCTGCTGAGCACACCGGAACAACTTGCTCGACTCGCTGGAGCCACCTGCTGGACACCCCAAAATCACCAGCCAGCTATGCCAGAACCACTTGCCGTACACTCCGGAATCACCTGCTGGTTACACCAGAGCCACTTGGTGGACAATCCAGAATCACCTGCCGGACATGCCAGAACCACCTGTCACACATGCCGGAACCACGTGCCTGACACGCCGGAACCACCTCGCGGACAGACCGGAACCACCTACCAGACATGCCTGAACCACCTGCCGAGCATGCCGGAACCACCTGCCGGACACGCCAAAATCACCTGCGGGCTAGGCCAGAACCACTTGTAGGACTCTCCTGGAGCACCTGCCGGGCATGCGGGAACCACCTCTCAGACGTGCCAGAACCACGTGCGGCACATGACGGAACCCATTACCGGACAGACCGGAACCACCTGCCGGACACGCCAGAATCACCTGCCAAGAACACCGGAACCACCTGAACAGCTCGCCAGAAACACCTGCCGGACACGCCAAAATCACCTGCCGGCTACACCAGAACCTCTTGCCGGACACTCCGGAATCACCTGCCAGACATGATGCAACCAAATGTCAGACGTGCCAGAACCACGTGCCAGAGACACCGGATGCAACTGCCGAGCATGCCGGAACCTCCTGCTCAACTCGCTGTAACCACCTGCCGGGGACGCCAAAATCACCTGTCAGCTAGGCCAGAACCACGTGGCGGACTCTATGGAATCACCCGCCGGGCATGCCGGAACCAGCTCTCAGACGTGCCAGAAGCACGTGCCGGACACGCCGGAACCACCTACTAGAGAGACCGGAACCACCTGCCAGACCCGCCTGAACCACCTGCTGAGTACGCTGGAACAACCTGCTCTACTCGCTGGAGCCACCTGCTGGACACGCCAAAATCACCTGATGGCTACGCCAGCACCACTCGGCAGACAAGCCAGAATCACCTGCAGGGTATGCCGGAACCACCTCTCAGACGTGCCAGAACCCCTTGTCGGACACTCCGGAATCACCTGTCAGGCATGCCGGAACCACCTCTCGAACGTGCCAGAATGACGTGCCAGAGACACCGGATGCACCTGCCGAGCACGCCGGAACCTCCTCTTCGACTCGCCGGAACCACCAGCCAGAGACGCCAAAATCCCCTGCCAGGTAGGCCAGAATCACATGGCGGACGCTCCGGAATCTCCCGCCGGGAAGGTAGGAACCACCTCTCAAACATACTGGAAGCACGTGCCGGACATGCCGGCACCACGTACTGGACAGACCAGAAACACCTGCCGGACCTGCCTGAACCACCTGCTGAGCACACCGGAACAACTTGCTCGACTCGCTGGAGCCACCTGCTGGACACCCCAAAATCACCAGCCAGCTATGCCAGAACCACTTGCCGTACACTCCGGAATCACCTGCTGGTTACACCAGAGCCACTTGGTGGACAATCCAGAATCACCTGCCGGACATGCCAGAACCACCTGTCACACATGCCGGAACCACGTGCCTGACACGCCGGAACCACCTCGCGGACAGACCGGAACCACCTACCAGACATGCCTGAACCACCTGCCGAGCATGCCGGAACCACCTGCCGGACACGCCAAAATCACCTGCGGGCTAGGCCAGAACCACTTGTAGGACTCTCCTGGAGCACCTGCCGGGCATGCGGGAACCACCTCTCAGACGTGCCAGAACCACGCGCGGCACATGACGGAACCCATTACCGGACAGACCGGAACCACCTGCCGGACACGCCAGAATCACCTGCCAAGAACACCGGAACCACCTGAACAGCTCGCCAGAAACACCTGCCGGACATGCCAAAATCACCTGCCGGCTACACCAGAACCTCTTGCCGGACACTCCGGAATCACCTGCCAGACATGATGCAACCAAATGTCAGACGTGCCAGAACCACGTGCCAGAGACACCGGATGCAACTGCCGAGCATGCCGGAACCTCCTGCTCAACTCGCTGTAACCACCTGCCGGGGACGCCAAAATCACCTGTCAGCTAGGCCAGAACCACGTGGCGGACTCTATGGAATCACCCGCCGGGCATGCCGGAACCAGCTCTCAGACGTGCCAGAAGCACGTGCCGGACACGCCGGAACCACCTACTAGAGAGACCGGAACCACCTGCCAGACCCGCCTGAACCACCTGCTGAGTACGCTGGAACAACCTGCTCTACTCGCTGGAGCCACCTGCTGGACACGCCAAAATCACCTGATGGCTACGCCAGCACCACTCGGCAGACAAGCCAGAATCACCTGCAGGGTATGCCGGAACCACCTCTCAGACGTGCCAGAACCCCTTGTCGGACACTCCGGAATCACCTGTCAGGCATGCCGGAACCACCTCTCGAACGTGCCAGAATGACGTGCCAGAGACACCGGATGCACCTGCCGAGCACGCCGGAACCTCCTCTTCGACTCGCCGGAACCACCAGCCAGAGACGCCAAAATCCCCTGCCAGGTAGGCCAGAATCACATGGCGGACGCTCCGGAATCTCCCGCCGGGAAGGTAGGAACCACCTCTCAAACATACTGGAAGCACGTGCCGGACATGCCGGCACCACGTACTGGACAGACCAGAAACACCTGCCGGACCTGCCTGAACCACCTGCTGAGCACACCGGAACAACTTGCTCGACTCGCTGGAGCCACCTGCTGGACACCCCAAAATCACCAGCCAGCTATGCCAGAACCACTTGCCGTACACTCCGGAATCACCTGCTGGTTACACCAGAGCCACTTGGTGGACAATCCAGAATCACCTGCCGGACATGCCAGAACCACCTGTCACACATGCCGGAACCACGTGCCTGACACGCCGGAACCACCTCGCGGACAGACCGGAACCACCTACCAGATATGCCGGAACCACCTGCCGGACACGCCAAAATCACCTGCGGGCTAGGCCAGAACCACTTGTAGGACTCTCCTGGAGCACCTGCCGGGCATGCGGGAACCACCTCTCAGACGTGCCAGAACCACGTGCGGCACATGACGGAACCCATTACCGGACAGACCGGAACCACCTGCCGGACACGCCAGAATCACCTGCCAAGAACACCGGAACCACCTGAACAGCTCGCCAGAAACACCTGCCGGACATGCCAAAATCACCTGCCGGCTACACCAGAACCTCTTGCCGGACACTCCGGAATCACCTGCCAGACATGATGCAACCAAATGTCAGACGTGCCAGAACCACGTGCCAGAGACACCGGATGCAACTGCCGAGCATGCCGGAACCTCCTGCTCAACTCGCTGTAACCACCTGCCGGGGACGCCAAAATCACCTGTCAGCTAGGCCAGAACCACGTGGCGGACTCTATGGAATCACCCGCCGGGCATGCCGGAACCAGCTCTCAGACGTGCCAGAAGCACGTGCCGGACACGCCGGAACCACCTACTAGAGAGACCGGAATCACCTGCCAGACCCGCCTGAACCACCTGCTGAGTACGCTGGAACAACCTGCTCTACTCGCTGGAGCCACCTGCTGGACACGCCAAAATCACCTGATGGCTACGCCAGCACCACTCGGCAGACAAGCCAGAATCACCTGCAGGGTATGCCGGAACCACCTCTCAGACGTGCCAGAACCCCTTGTCGGACACTCCGGAATCACCTGTCAGGCATGCCGGAACCACCTCTCGAACGTGCCAGAATGACGTGCCAGAGACACCGGATGCACCTGCCGAGCACGCCGGAACCTCCTCTTCGACTCGCCGGAACCACCAGCCAGAGACGCCAAAATCCCCTGCCAGGTAGGCCAGAATCACATGGCGGACGCTCCGGAATCTCCCGCCGGGAAGGTAGGAACCACCTCTCAAACATACTGGAAGCACGTGCCGGACATGCCGGCACCACGTACTGGACAGACCAGAAACACCTGCCGGACCTGCCTGAACCACCTGCTGAGCACACCGGAACAACTTGCTCGACTCGCTGGAGCCACCTGCTGGACACCCCAAAATCACCAGCCAGCTATGCCAGAACCACTTGCCGTACACTCCGGAATCACCTGCTGGTTACACCAGAGCCACTTGGTGGACAATCCAGAATCACCTGCCGGACATGCCAGAACCACCTGTCACACATGCCGGAACCACGTGCCTGACACGCCGGAACCACCTCGCGGACAGACCGGAACCACCTACCAGACATGCCGGAACCACCTGCCGGACACGCCAAAATCACCTGCGGGCTAGGCCAGAACCACTTGTAGGACTCTCCTGGAGCACCTGCCGGGCATGCGGGAACCACCTCTCAGACGTGCCAGAACCACGTGCGGCACATGACGGAACCCATTACCGGACAGACCGGAACCACCTGCCGGACACGCCAGAATCACCTGCCAAGAACACCGGAACCACCTGAACAGCTCGCCAGAAACACCTGCCGGACATGCCAAAATCACCTGCCGGCTACACCAGAACCTCTTGCCGGACACTCCGGAATCACCTGCCAGACATGATGCAACCAAATGTCAGACGTGCCAGAACCACGTGCCAGAGACACCGGATGCAACTGCCGAGCATGCCGGAACCTCCTGCTCAACTCGCTGTAACCACCTGCCGGGGACGCCAAAATCACCTGTCAGCTAGGCCAGAACCACGTGGCGGACTCTATGGAATCACCCGCCGGGCATGCCGGAACCAGCTCTCAGACGTGCCAGAAGCACGTGCCGGACACGCCGGAACCACCTACTAGAGAGACCGGAACCACCTGCCAGACCCGCCTGAACCACCTGCTGAGTACGCTGGAACAACCTGCTCTACTCGCTGGAGCCACCTGCTGGACACGCCAAAATCACCTGATGGCTACGCCAGCACCACTCGGCAGACAAGCCAGAATCACCTGCAGGGTATGCCGGAACCACCTCTCAGACGTGCCAGAACCCCTTGTCGGACACTCCGGAATCACCTGTCAGGCATGCCGGAACCACCTCTCGAACGTGCCAGAATGACGTGCCAGAGACACCGGATGCACCTGCCGAGCACGCCGGAACCTCCTCTTCGACTCGCCGGAACCACCAGCCAGAGACGCCAAAATCCCCTGCCAGGTAGGCCAGAATCACATGGCGGACGCTCCGGAATCTCCCGCCGGGAAGGTAGGAACCACCTCTCAAACATACTGGAAGCACGTGCCGGACATGCCGGCACCACGTACTGGACAGACCAGAAACACCTGCCGGACCTGCCTGAACCACCTGCTGAGCACACCGGAACAACTTGCTCGACTCGCTGGAGCCACCTGCTGGACACCCCAAAATCACCAGCCAGCTATGCCAGAACCACTTGCCGTACACTCCGGAATCACCTGCTGGTTACACCAGAGCCACTTGGTGGACAATCCAGAATCACCTGCCGGACATGCCAGAACCACCTGTCACACATGCCGGAACCACGTGCCTGACACGCCGGAACCACCTCGCGGACAGACCGGAACCACCTACCAGACATGCCGGAACCACCTGCCGGACACGCCAAAATCACCTGCGGGCTAGGCCAGAACCACTTGTAGGACTCTCCTGGAGCACCTGCCGGGCATGCGGGAACCACCTCTCAGACGTGCCAGAACCACGTGCGGCACATGACGGAACCCATTACCGGACAGACCGGAACCACCTGCCGGACACGCCAGAATCACCTGCCAAGAACACCGGAACCACCTGAACAGCTCGCCAGAAACACCTGCCGGACATGCCAAAATCACCTGCCGGCTACACCAGAACCTCTTGCCGGACACTCCGGAATCACCTGCCAGACATGATGCAACCAAATGTCAGACGTGCCAGAACCACGTGCCAGAGACACCGGATGCAACTGCCGAGCATGCCGGAACCTCCTGCTCAACTCGCTGTAACCACCTGCCGGGGACGCCAAAATCACCTGTCAGCTAGGCCAGAACCACGTGGCGGACTCTATGGAATCACCCGCCGGGCATGCCGGAACCAGCTCTCAGACGTGCCAGAAGCACGTGCCGGACACGCCGGAACCACCTACTAGAGAGACCGGAACCACCTGCCAGACCCGCCTGAACCACCTGCTGAGTACGCTGGAACAACCTGCTCTACTCGCTGGAGCCACCTGCTGGACACGCCAAAATCACCTGATGGCTACGCCAGCACCACTCGGCAGACAAGCCAGAATCACCTGCAGGGTATGCCGGAACCACCTCTCAGACGTGCCAGAACCCCTTGTCGGACACTCCGGAATCACCTGTCAGGCATGCCGGAACCACCTCTCGAACGTGCCAGAATGACGTGCCAGAGACACCGGATGCACCTGCCGAGCACGCCGGAACCTCCTCTTCGACTCGCCGGAACCACCAGCCAGAGACGCCAAAATCCCCTGCCAGGTAGGCCAGAATCACATGGCGGACGCTCCGGAATCTCCCGCCGGGAAGGTAGGAACCACCTCTCAAACATACTGGAAGCACGTGCCGGACATGCCGGCACCACGTACTGGACAGACCAGAAACACCTGCCGGACCTGCCTGAACCACCTGCTGAGCACACCGGAACAACTTGCTCGACTCGCTGGAGCCACCTGCTGGACACCCCAAAATCACCAGCCAGCTATGCCAGAACCACTTGCCGTACACTCCGGAATCACCTGCTGGTTACACCAGAGCCACTTGGTGGACAATCCAGAATCACCTGCCGGACATGCCAGAACCACCTGTCACACATGCCGGAACCACGTGCCTGACACGCCGGAACCACCTCGCGGACAGACCGGAACCACCTACCAGACATGCCGGAACCACCTGCCGGACACGCCAAAATCACCTGCGGGCTAGGCCAGAACCACTTGTAGGACTCTCCTGGAGCACCTGCCGGGCATGCGGGAACCACCTCTCAGACGTGCCAGAACCACGTGCGGCACATGACGGAACCCATTACCGGACAGACCGGAACCACCTGCCGGACACGCCAGAATCACCTGCCAAGAACACCGGAACCACCTGAACAGCTCGCCAGAAACACCTGCCGGACATGCCAAAATCACCTGCCGGCTACACCAGAACCTCTTGCCGGACACTCCGGAATCACCTGCCAGACATGATGCAACCAAATGTCAGACGTGCCAGAACCACGTGCCAGAGACACCGGATGCAACTGCCGAGCATGCCGGAACCTCCTGCTCAACTCGCTGTAACCACCTGCCGGGGACGCCAAAATCACCTGTCAGCTAGGCCAGAACCACGTGGCGGACTCTATGGAATCACCCGCCGGGCATGCCGGAACCAGCTCTCAGACGTGCCAGAAGCACGTGCCGGACACGCCGGAACCACCTACTAGAGAGACCGGAACCACCTGCCAGACCCGCCTGAACCACCTGCTGAGTACGCTGGAACAACCTGCTCTACTCGCTGGAGCCACCTGCTGGACACGCCAAAATCACCTGATGGCTACGCCAGCACCACTCGGCAGACAAGCCAGAATCACCTGCAGGGTATGCCGGAACCACCTCTCAGACGTGCCAGAACCCCTTGTCGGACACTCCGGAATCACCTGTCAGGCATGCCGGAACCACCTCTCGAACGTGCCAGAATGACGTGCCAGAGACACCGGATGCACCTGCCGAGCACGCCGGAACCTCCTCTTCGACTCGCCGGAACCACCAGCCAGAGACGCCAAAATCCCCTGCCAGGTAGGCCAGAATCACATGGCGGACGCTCCGGAATCTCCCGCCGGGAAGGTAGGAACCACCTCTCAAACATACTGGAAGCACGTGCCGGACATGCCGGCACCACGTACTGGACAGACCAGAAACACCTGCCGGACCTGCCTGAACCACCTGCTGAGCACACCGGAACAACTTGCTCGACTCGCTGGAGCCACCTGCTGGACACCCCAAAATCACCAGCCAGCTATGCCAGAACCACTTGCCGTACACTCCGGAATCACCTGCTGGTTACACCAGAGCCACTTGGTGGACAATCCAGAATCACCTGCCGGACATGCCAGAACCACCTGTCACACATGCCGGAACCACGTGCCTGACACGCCGGAACCACCTCGCGGACAGACCGGAACCACCTACCAGACATGCCGGAACCACCTGCCGGACACGCCAAAATCACCTGCGGGCTAGGCCAGAACCACTTGTAGGACTCTCCTGGAGCACCTGCCGGGCATGCGGGAACCACCTCTCAGACGTGCCAGAACCACGCGCGGCACATGACGGAACCCATTACCGGACAGACCGGAACCACCTGCCGGACACGCCAGAATCACCTGCCAAGAACACCGGAACCACCTGAACAGCTCGCCAGAAACACCTGCCGGACATGCCAAAATCACCTGCCGGCTACACCAGAACCTCTTGCCGGACACTCCGGAATCACCTGCCAGACATGATGCAACCAAATGTCAGACGTGCCAGAACCACGTGCCAGAGACACCGGATGCAACTGCCGAGCATGCCGGAACCTCCTGCTCAACTCGCTGTAACCACCTGCCGGGGACGCCAAAATCACCTGTCAGCTAGGCCAGAACCACGTGGCGGACTCTATGGAATCACCCGCCGGGCATGCCGGAACCAGCTCTCAGACGTGCCAGAAGCACGTGCCGGACACGCCGGAACCACCTACTAGAGAGACCGGAACCACCTGCCAGACCCGCCTGAACCACCTGCTGAGTACGCTGGAACAACCTGCTCTACTCGCTGGAGCCACCTGCTGGACACGCCAAAATCACCTGATGGCTACGCCAGCACCACTCGGCAGACAAGCCAGAATCACCTGCAGGGTATGCCGGAACCACCTCTCAGACGTGCCAGAACCCCTTGTCGGACACTCCGGAATCACCTGTCAGGCATGCCGGAACCACCTCTCGAACGTGCCAGAATGACGTGCCAGAGACACCGGATGCACCTGCCGAGCACGCCGGAACCTCCTCTTCGACTCGCCGGAACCACCAGCCAGAGACGCCAAAATCCCCTGCCAGGTAGGCCAGAATCACATGGCGGACGCTCCGGAATCTCCCGCCGGGAAGGTAGGAACCACCTCTCAAACATACTGGAAGCACGTGCCGGACATGCCGGCACCACGTACTGGACAGACCAGAAACACCTGCCGGACCTGCCTGAACCACCTGCTGAGCACACCGGAACAACTTGCTCGACTCGCTGGAGCCACCTGCTGGACACCCCAAAATCACCAGCCAGCTATGCCAGAACCACTTGCCGTACACTCCGGAATCACCTGCTGGTTACACCAGAGCCACTTGGTGGACAATCCAGAATCACCTGCCGGACATGCCAGAACCACCTGTCACACATGCCGGAACCACGTGCCTGACACGCCGGAACCACCTCGCGGACAGACCGGAACGACCTACCAGACATGCCGGAACCACCTGCCGAGCATGCCGGAACCACCTGCCGGACACGCCAAAATCACCTGCGGGCTAGGCCAGAACCACTTGTAGGACTCTCCTGGAGCACCTGCCGGGCATGCGGGAACCACCTCTCAGACGTGCCAGAACCACGTGCGGCACATGACGGAACCCATTACCGGACAGACCGGAACCACCTGCCGGACACGCCAGAATCACCTGCCAAGAACACCGGAACCACCTGAACAGCTCGCCAGAAACACCTGCCGGACATGCCAAAATCACCTGCCGGCTACACCAGAACCTCTTGCCGGACACTCCGGAATCACCTGCCAGACATGATGCAACCAAATGTCAGACGTGCCAGAACCACGTGCCAGAGACACCGGATGCAACTGCCGAGCATGCCGGAACCTCCTGCTCAACTCGCTGTAACCACCTGCCGGGGACGCCAAAATCACCTGTCAGCTAGGCCAGAACCACGTGGCGGACTCTATGGAATCACCCGCCGGGCATGCCGGAACCAGCTCTCAGACGTGCCAGAAGCACGTGCCGGACACGCCGGAACCACCTACTAGAGAGACCGGAACCACCTGCCAGACCCGCCTGAACCACCTGCTGAGTACGCTGGAACAACCTGCTCTACTCGCTGGAGCCACCTGCTGGACACGCCAAAATCACCTGATGGCTACGCCAGCACCACTCGGCAGACAAGCCAGAATCACCTGCAGGGTATGCCGGAACCACCTCTCAGACGTGCCAGAACCCCTTGTCGGACACTCCGGAATCACCTGTCAGGCATGCCGGAACCACCTCTCGAACGTGCCAGAATGACGTGCCAGAGACACCGGATGCACCTGCCGAGCACGCCGGAACCTCCTCTTCGACTCGCCGGAACCACCAGCCAGAGACGCCAAAATCCCCTGCCAGGTAGGCCAGAATCACATGGCGGACGCTCCGGAATCTCCCGCCGGGAAGGTAGGAACCACCTCTCAAACATACTGGAAGCACGTGCCGGACATGCCGGCACCACGTACTGGACAGACCAGAAACACCTGCCGGACCTGCCTGAACCACCTGCTGAGCACACCGGAACAACTTGCTCGACTCGCTGGAGCCACCTGCTGGACACCCCAAAATCACCAGCCAGCTATGCCAGAACCACTTGCCGTACACTCCGGAATCACCTGCTGGTTACACCAGAGCCACTTGGTGGACAATCCAGAATCACCTGCCGGACATGCCAGAACCACCTGTCACACATGCCGGAACCACGTGCCTGACACGCCGGAACCACCTCGCGGACAGACCGGAACGACCTACCAGACATGCCGGAACCACCTGCCGAGCATGCCGGAACCACCTGCCGGACACGCCAAAATCACCTGCGGGCTAGGCCAGAACCACTTGTAGGACTCTCCTGGAGCACCTGCCGGGCATGCGGGAACCACCTCTCAGACGTGCCAGAACCACGTGCGGCACATGACGGAACCCATTACCGGACAGACCGGAACCACCTGCCGGACACGCCAGAATCACCTGCCAAGAACACCGGAACCACCTGAACAGCTCGCCAGAAACACCTGCCGGACATGCCAAAATCACCTGCCGGCTACACCAGAACCTCTTGCCGGACACTCCGGAATCACCTGCCAGACATGATGCAACCAAATGTCAGACGTGCCAGAACCACGTGCCAGAGACACCGGATGCAACTGCCGAGCATGCCGGAACCTCCTGCTCAACTCGCTGTAACCACCTGCCGGGGACGCCAAAATCACCTGTCAGCTAGGCCAGAACCACGTGGCGGACTCTATGGAATCACCCGCCGGGCATGCCGGAACCAGCTCTCAGACGTGCCAGAAGCACGTGCCGGACACGCCGGAACCACCTACTAGAGAGACCGGAACCACCTGCCAGACCCGCCTGAACCACCTGCTGAGTACGCTGGAACAACCTGCTCTACTCGCTGGAGCCACCTGCTGGACACGCCAAAATCACCTGATGGCTACGCCAGCACCACTCGGCAGACAAGCCAGAATCACCTGCAGGGTATGCCGGAACCACCTCTCAGACGTGCCAGAACCCCTTGTCGGACACTCCGGAATCACCTGTCAGGCATGCCGGAACCACCTCTCGAACGTGCCAGAATGACGTGCCAGAGACACCGGATGCACCTGCCGAGCACGCCGGAACCTCCTCTTCGACTCGCCGGAACCACCAGCCAGAGACGCCAAAATCCCCTGCCAGGTAGGCCAGAATCACATGGCGGACGCTCCGGAATCTCCCGCCGGGAAGGTAGGAACCACCTCTCAAACATACTGGAAGCACGTGCCGGACATGCCGGCACCACGTACTGGACAGACCAGAAACACCTGCCGGACCTGCCTGAACCACCTGCTGAGCACACCGGAACAACTTGCTCGACTCGCTGGAGCCACCTGCTGGACACCCCAAAATCACCAGCCAGCTATGCCAGAACCACTTGCCGTACACTCCGGAATCACCTGCTGGTTACACCAGAGCCACTTGGTGGACAATCCAGAATCACCTGCCGGACATGCCAGAACCACCTGTCACACATGCCGGAACCACGTGCCTGACACGCCGGAACCACCTCGCGGACAGACCGGAACCACCTACCAGACATGCCTGAACCACCTGCCGAGCATGCCGGAACCACCTGCCGGACACGCCAAAATCACCTGCGGGCTAGGCCAGAACCACTTGTAGGACTCTCCTGGAGCACCTGCCGGGCATGCGGGAACCACCTCTCAGACGTGCCAGAACCACGCGCGGCACATGACGGAACCCATTACCGGACAGACCGGAACCACCTGCCGGACACGCCAGAATCACCTGCCAAGAACACCGGAACCACCTGAACAGCTCGCCAGAAACACCTGCCGGACATGCCAAAATCACCTGCCGGCTACACCAGAACCTCTTGCCGGACACTCCGGAATCACCTGCCAGACATGATGCAACCAAATGTCAGACGTGCCAGAACCACGTGCCAGAGACACCGGATGCAACTGCCGAGCATGCCGGAACCTCCTGCTCAACTCGCTGTAACCACCTGCCGGGGACGCCAAAATCACCTGTCAGCTAGGCCAGAACCACGTGGCGGACTCTATGGAATCACCCGCCGGTCATGCCGGAACCAGCTCTCAGACGTGCCAGAAGCACGTGCCGGACACGCCGGAACCACCTACTAGAGAGACCGGAACCACCTGCCAGACCCGCCTGAACCACCTGCTGAGTACGCTGGAACAACCTGCTCTACTCGCTGGAGCCACCTGCTGGACACGCCAAAATCACCTGATGGCTACGCCAGCACCACTCGGCAGACAAGCCAGAATCACCTGCAGGGTATGCCGGAACCACCTCTCAGACGTGCCAGAACCCCTTGTCGGACACTCCGGAATCACCTGTCAGGCATGCCGGAACCACCTCTCGAACGTGCCAGAATGACGTGCCAGAGACACCGGATGCACCTGCCGAGCACGCCGGAACCTCCTCTTCGACTCGCCGGAACCACCAGCCAGAGACGCCAAAATCCCCTGCCAGGTAGGCCAGAATCACATGGCGGACGCTCCGGAATCTCCCGCCGGGAAGGTAGGAACCACCTCTCAAACATACTGGAAGCACGTGCCGGACATGCCGGCACCACGTACTGGACAGACCAGAAACACCTGCCGGACCTGCCTGAACCACCTGCTGAGCACACCGGAACAACTTGCTCGACTCGCTGGAGCCACCTGCTGGACACCCCAAAATCACCAGCCAGCTATGCCAGAACCACTTGCCGTACACTCCGGAATCACCTGCTGGTTACACCAGAGCCACTTGGTGGACAATCCAGAATCACCTGCCGGACATGCCAGAACCACCTGTCACACATGCCGGAACCACGTGCCTGACACGCCGGAACCACCTCGCGGACAGACCGGAACCACCTACCAGACATGCCTGAACCACCTGCCGAGCATGCCGGAACCACCTGCCGGACACGCCAAAATCACCTGCGGGCTAGGCCAGAACCACTTGTAGGACTCTCCTGGAGCACCTGCCGGGCATGCGGGAACCACCTCTCAGACGTGCCAGAACCACGCGCGGCACATGACGGAACCCATTACCGGACAGACCGGAACCACCTGCCGGACACGCCAGAATCACCTGCCAAGAACACCGGAACCACCTGAACAGCTCGCCAGAAACACCTGCCGGACATGCCAAAATCACCTGCCGGCTACACCAGAACCTCTTGCCGGACACTCCGGAATCACCTGCCAGACATGATGCAACCAAATGTCAGACGTGCCAGAACCACGTGCCAGAGACACCGGATGCAACTGCCGAGCATGCCGGAACCTCCTGCTCAACTCGCTGTAACCACCTGCCGGGGACGCCAAAATCACCTGTCAGCTAGGCCAGAACCACGTGGCGGACTCTATGGAATCACCCGCCGGGCATGCCGGAACCAGCTCTCAGACGTGCCAGAAGCACGTGCCGGACACGCCGGAACCACCTACTAGAGAGACCGGAACCACCTGCCAGACCCGCCTGAACCACCTGCTGAGTACGCTGGAACAACCTGCTCTACTCGCTGGAGCCACCTGCTGGACACGCCAAAATCACCTGATGGCTACGCCAGCACCACTCGGCAGACAAGCCAGAATCACCTGCAGGGTATGCCGGAACCACCTCTCAGACGTGCCAGAACCCCTTGTCGGACACTCCGGAATCACCTGTCAGGCATGCCGGAACCACCTCTCGAACGTGCCAGAATGACGTGCCAGAGACACCGGATGCACCTGCCGAGCACGCCGGAACCTCCTCTTCGACTCGCCGGAACCACCAGCCAGAGACGCCAAAATCCCCTGCCAGGTAGGCCAGAATCACATGGCAGACGCTCCGGAATCTCCCGCCGGGAAGGTAGGAACCACCTCTCAAACATACTGGAAGCACGTGCCGGACATGCCGGCACCACGTACTGGACAGACCAGAAACACCTGCCGGACCTGCCTGAACCACCTGCTGAGCACACCGGAACAACTTGCTCGACTCGCTGGAGCCACCTGCTGGACACCCCAAAATCACCAGCCAGCTATGCCAGAACCACTTGCCGTACACTCCGGAATCACCTGCTGGTTACACCAGAGCCACTTGGTGGACAATCCAGAATCACCTGCCGGACATGCCAGAACCACCTGTCACACATGCCGGAACCACGTGCCTGACACGCCGGAACCACCTCGCGGACAGACCGGAACGACCTACCAGACATGCCGGAACCACCTGCCGAGCATGCCGGAACCACCTGCCGGACACGCCAAAATCACCTGCGGGCTAGGCCAGAACCACTTGTAGGACTCTCCTGGAGCACCTGCCGGGCATGCGGGAACCACCTCTCAGACGTGCCAGAACCACGTGCGGCACATGACGGAACCCATTACCGGACAGACCGGAACCACCTGCCGGACACGCCAGAATCACCTGCCAAGAACACCGGAACCACCTGAACAGCTCGCCAGAAACACCTGCCGGACATGCCAAAATCACCTGCCGGCTACACCAGAACCTCTTGCCGGACACTCCGGAATCACCTGCCAGACATGATGCAACCAAATGTCAGACGTGCCAGAACCACGTGCCAGAGACACCGGATGCAACTGCCGAGCATGCCGGAACCTCCTGCTCAACTCGCTGTAACCACCTGCCGGGGACGCCAAAATCACCTGTCAGCTAGGCCAGAACCACGTGGCGGACTCTATGGAATCACCCGCCGGGCATGCCGGAACCAGCTCTCAGACGTGCCAGAAGCACGTGCCGGACACGCCGGAACCACCTACTAGAGAGACCGGAACCACCTGCCAGACCCGCCTGAACCACCTGCTGAGTACGCTGGAACAACCTGCTCTACTCGCTGGAGCCACCTGCTGGACACGCCAAAATCACCTGATGGCTACGCCAGCACCACTCGGCAGACAAGCCAGAATCACCTGCAGGGTATGCCGGAACCACCTCTCAGACGTGCCAGAACCCCTTGTCGGACACTCCGGAATCACCTGTCAGGCATGCCGGAACCACCTCTCGAACGTGCCAGAATGACGTGCCAGAGACACCGGATGCACCTGCCGAGCACGCCGGAACCTCCTCTTCGACTCGCCGGAACCACCAGCCAGAGACGCCAAAATCCCCTGCCAGGTAGGCCAGAATCACATGGCGGACGCTCCGGAATCTCCCGCCGGGAAGGTAGGAACCACCTCTCAAACATACTGGAAGCACGTGCCGGACATGCCGGCACCACGTACTGGACAGACCAGAAACACCTGCCGGACCTGCCTGAACCACCTGCTGAGCACACCGGAACAACTTGCTCGACTCGCTGGAGCCACCTGCTGGACACCCCAAAATCACCAGCCAGCTATGCCAGAACCACTTGCCGTACACTCCGGAATCACCTGCTGGTTACACCAGAGCCACTTGGTGGACAATCCAGAATCACCTGCCGGACATGCCAGAACCACCTGTCACACATGCCGGAACCACGTGCCTGACACGCCGGAACCACCTCGCGGACAGACCGGAACCACCTACCAGACATGCCTGAACCACCTGCCGAGCATGCCGGAACCACCTGCCGGACACGCCAAAATCACCTGCGGGCTAGGCCAGAACCACTTGTAGGACTCTCCTGGAGCACCTGCCGGGCATGCGGGAACCACCTCTCAGACGTGCCAGAACCACGCGCGGCACATGACGGAACCCATTACCGGACAGACCGGAACCACCTGCCGGACACGCCAGAATCACCTGCCAAGAACACCGGAACCACCTGAACAGCTCGCCAGAAACACCTGCTGGACATGCCAAAATCACCTGCCGGCTACACCAGAACCTCTTGCCGGACACTCCGGAATCACCTGCCAGACATGATGCAACCAAATGTCAGACGTGCCAGAACCACGTGCCAGAGACACCGGATGCAACTGCCGAGCATGCCGGAACCTCCTGCTCAACTCGCTGTAACCACCTGCCGGGGACGCCAAAATCACCTGTCAGCTAGGCCAGAACCACGTGGCGGACTCTATGGAATCACCCGCCGGGCATGCCGGAACCAGCTCTCAGACGTGCCAGAAGCACGTGCCGGACACGCCGGAACCACCTACTAGAGAGACCGGAACCACCTGCCAGACCCGCCTGAACCACCTGCTGAGTACGCTGGAACAACCTGCTCTACTCGCTGGAGCCACCTGCTGGACACGCCAAAATCACCTGATGGCTACGCCAGCACCACTCGGCAGACAAGCCAGAATCACCTGCAGGGTATGCCGGAACCACCTCTCAGACGTGCCAGAACCCCTTGTCGGACACTCCGGAATCACCTGTCAGGCATGCCGGAACCACCTCTCGAACGTGCCAGAATGACGTGCCAGAGACACCGGATGCACCTGCCGAGCACGCCGGAACCTCCTCTTCGACTCGCCGGAACCACCAGCCAGAGACGCCAAAATCCCCTGCCAGGTAGGCCAGAATCACATGGCGGACGCTCCGGAATCTCCCGCCGGGAAGGTAGGAACCACCTCTCAAACATACTGGAAGCACGTGCCGGACATGCCGGCACCACGTACTGGACAGACCAGAAACACCTGCCGGACCTGCCTGAACCACCTGCTGAGCACACCGGAACAACTTGCTCGACTCGCTGGAGCCACCTGCTGGACACCCCAAAATCACCAGCCAGCTATGCCAGAACCACTTGCCGTACACTCCGGAATCACCTGCTGGTTACACCAGAGCCACTTGGTGGACAATCCAGAATCACCTGCCGGACATGCCAGAACCACCTGTCACACATGCCGGAACCACGTGCCTGACACGCCGGAACCACCTCGCGGACAGACCGGAACCACCTACCAGACATACCTGAACCACCTGCCGAGCATGCCGGAACCACCTGCCGGACACGCCAAAATCACCTGCGGGCTAGGCCAGAACCACTTGTAGGACTCTCCTGGAGCACCTGCCGGGCATGCGGGAACCACCTCTCAGACGTGCCAGAACCACGTGCGGCACATGACGGAACCCATTACCGGACAGACCGGAACCACCTGCCGGACACGCCAGAATCACCTGCCAAGAACACCGGAACCACCTGAACAGCTCGCCAGAAACACCTGCCGGACATGCCAAAATCACCTGCCGGCTACACCAGAACCTCTTGCCGGACACTCCGGAATCACCTGCCAGACATGATGCAACCAAATGTCAGACGTGCCAGAACCACGTGCCAGAGACACCGGATGCAACTGCCGAGCATGCCGGAACCTCCTGCTCAACTCGCTGTAACCACCTGCCGGGGACGCCAAAATCACCTGTCAGCTAGGCCAGAACCACGTGGCGGACTCTATGGAATCACCCGCCGGGCATGCCGGAACCAGCTCTCAGACGTGCCAGAAGCACGTGCCGGACACGCCGGAACCACCTACTAGAGAGACCGGAACCACCTGCCAGACCCGCCTGAACCACCTGCTGAGTACGCTGGAACAACCTGCTCTACTCGCTGGAGCCACCTGCTGGACACGCCAAAATCACCTGATGGCTACGCCAGCACCACTCGGCAGACAAGCCAGAATCACCTGCAGGGTATGCCGGAACCACCTCTCAGACGTGCCAGAACCCCTTGTCGGACACTCCGGAATCACCTGTCAGGCATGCCGGAACCACCTCTCGAACGTGCCAGAATGACGTGCCAGAGACACCGGATGCACCTGCCGAGCACGCCGGAACCTCCTCTTCGACTCGCCGGAACCACCAGCCAGAGACGCCAAAATCCCCTGCCAGGTAGGCCAGAATCACATGGCGGACGCTCCGGAATCTCCCGCCGGGAAGGTAGGAACCACCTCTCAAACATACTGGAAGCACGTGCCGGACATGCCGGCACCACGTACTGGACAGACCAGAAACACCTGCCGGACCTGCCTGAACCACCTGCTGAGCACACCGGAACAACTTGCTCGACTCGCTGGAGCCACCTGCTGGACACCCCAAAATCACCAGCCAGCTATGCCAGAACCACTTGCCGTACACTCCGGAATCACCTGCTGGTTACACCAGAGCCACTTGGTGGACAATCCAGAATCACCTGCCGGACATGCCAGAACCACCTGTCACACATGCCGGAACCACGTGCCTGACACGCCGGAACCACCTCGCGGACAGACCGGAACCACCTACCAGACATGCCGGAACCACCTGCCGGACACGCCAAAATCACCTGCGGGCTAGGCCAGAACCACTTGTAGGACTCTCCTGGAGCACCTGCCGGGCATGCGGGAACCACCTCTCAGACGTGCCAGAACCACGTGCGGCACATGACGGAACCCATTACCGGACAGACCGGAACCACCTGCTGGACACGCCAGAATCACCTGCCAAGAACACCGGAACCACCTGAACAGCTCGCCAGAAACACCTGCCGGACATGCCAAAATCACCTGCCGGCTACACCAGAACCTCTTGCCGGACACTCCGGAATCACCTGCCAGACATGATGCAACCAAATGTCAGACGTGCCAGAACCACGTGCCAGAGACACCGGATGCAACTGCCGAGCATGCCGGAACCTCCTGCTCAACTCGCTGTAACCACCTGCCGGGGACGCCAAAATCACCTGTCAGCTAGGCCAGAACCACGTGGCGGACTCTATGGAATCACCCGCCGGGCATGCCGGAACCAGCTCTCAGACGTGCCAGAAGCACGTGCCGGACACGCCGGAACCACCTACTAGAGAGACCGGAACCACCTGCCAGACCCGCCTGAACCACCTGCTGAGTACGCTGGAACAACCTGCTCTACTCGCTGGAGCCACCTGCTGGACACGCCAAAATCACCTGATGGCTACGCCAGCACCACTCGGCAGACAAGCCAGAATCACCTGCAGGGTATGCCGGAATCACCTCTCAGACGTGCCAGAACCCCTTGTCGGACACTCCGGAATCACCTGTCAGGCATGCCGGAACCACCTCTCGAACGTGCCAGAATGACGTGCCAGAGACACCGGATGCACCTGCCGAGCACGCCGGAACCTCCTCTTCGACTCGCCGGAACCACCAGCCAGAGACGCCAAAATCCCCTGCCAGGTAGGCCAGAATCACATGGCGGACGCTCCGGAATCTCCCGCCGGGAAGGTAGGAACCACCTCTCAAACATACTGGAAGCACGTGCCGGACATGCCGGCACCACGTACTGGACAGACCAGAAACACCTGCCGGACCTGCCTGAACCACCTGCTGAGCACACCGGAACAACTTGCTCGACTCGCTGGAGCCACCTGCTGGACACCCCAAAATCACCAGCCAGCTATGCCAGAACCACTTGCCGTACACTCCGGAATCACCTGCTGGTTACACCAGAGCCACTTGGTGGACAATCCAGAATCACCTGCCGGACATGCCAGAACCACCTGTCACACATGCCGGAACCACGTGCCTGACACGCCGGAACCACCTCGCGGACAGACCGGAACCACCTACCAGACATGCCTGAACCACCTGCCGAGCATGCCGGAACCACCTGCCGGACACGCCAAAATCACCTGCGGGCTAGGCCAGAACCACTTGTAGGACTCTCCTGGAGCACCTGCCGGGCATGCGGGAACCACCTCTCAGACGTGCCAGAACCACGTGCGGCACATGACGGAACCCATTACCGGACAGACCGGAACCACCTGCCGGACACGCCAGAATCACCTGCCAAGAACACCGGAACCACCTGAACAGCTCGCCAGAAACACCTGCCGGACATGCCAAAATCACCTGCCGGCTACACCAGAACCTCTTGCCGGACACTCCGGAATCACCTGCCAGACATGATGCAACCAAATGTCAGACGTGCCAGAACCACGTGCCAGAGACACCGGATGCAACTGCCGAGCATGCCGGAACCTCCTGCTCAACTCGCTGTAACCACCTGCCGGGGACGCCAAAATCACCTGTCATTAGGCCAGAACCACGTGGCGGACTCTATGGAATCACCCGCCGGGCATGCCGGAACCAGCTCTCAGACGTGCCAGAAGCACGTGCCGGACACGCCGGAACCACCTACTAGAGAGACCGGAACCACCTGCCAGACCCGCCTGAACCACCTGCTGAGTACGCTGGAACAACCTGCTCTACTCGCTGGAGCCACCTGCTGGACACGCCAAAATCACCTGATGGCTACGCCAGCACCACTCGGCAGACAAGCCAGAATCACCTGCAGGGTATGCCGGAACCACCTCTCAGACGTGCCAGAACCCCTTGTCGGACACTCCGGAATCACCTGTCAGGCATGCCGGAACCACCTCTCGAACGTGCCAGAATGACGTGCCAGAGACACCGGATGCACCTGCCGAGCACGCCGGAACCTCCTCTTCGACTCGCCGGAACCACCAGCCAGAGACGCCAAAATCCCCTGCCAGGTAGGCCAGAATCACATGGCGGACGCTCCGGAATCTCCCGCCGGGAAGGTAGGAACCACCTCTCAAACATACTGGAAGCACGTGCCGGACATGCCGGCACCACGTACTGGACAGACCAGAAACACCTGCCGGACCTGCCTGAACCACCTGCTGAGCACACCGGAACAACTTGCTCGACTCGCTGGAGCCACCTGCTGGACACCCCAAAATCACCAGCCAGCTATGCCAGAACCACTTGCCGTACACTCCGGAATCACCTGCTGGTTACACCAGAGCCACTTGGTGGACAATCCAGAATCACCTGCCGGACATGCCAGAACCACCTGTCACACATGCCGGAACCACGTGCCTGACACGCCGGAACCACCTCGCGGACAGACCGGAACCACCTACCAGACATGCCGGAACCACCTGCCGGACACGCCAAAATCACCTGCGGGCTAGGCCAGAACCACTTGTAGGACTCTCCTGGAGCACCTGCCGGGCATGCGGGAACCACCTCTCAGACGTGCCAGAACCACGTGCGGCACATGACGGAACCCATTACCGGACAGACCGGAACCACCTGCCGGACACGCCAGAATCACCTGCCAAGAACACCGGAACCACCTGAACAGCTCGCCAGAAACACCTGCCGGACATGCCAAAATCACCTGCCGGCTACACCAGAACCTCTTGCCGGACACTCCGGAATCACCTGCCAGACATGATGCAACCAAATGTCAGACGTGCCAGAACCACGTGCCAGAGACACCGGATGCAACTGCCGAGCATGCCGGAACCTCCTGCTCAACTCGCTGTAACCACCTGCCGGGGACGCCAAAATCACCTGTCAGCTAGGCCAGAACCACGTGGCGGACTCTATGGAATCACCCGCCGGGCATGCCGGAACCAGCTCTCAGACGTGCCAGAAGCACGTGCCGGACACGCCGGAACCACCTACTAGAGAGACCGGAACCACCTGCCAGACCCGCCTGAACCACCTGCTGAGTACGCTGGAACAACCTGCTCTACTCGCTGGAGCCACCTGCTGGACACGCCAAAATCACCTGATGGCTACGCCAGCACCACTCGGCAGACAAGCCAGAATCACCTGCAGGGTATGCCGGAACCACCTCTCAGACGTGCCAGAACCCCTTGTCGGACACTCCGGAATCACCTGTCAGGCATGCCGGAACCACCTCTCGAACGTGCCAGAATGACGTGCCAGAGACACCGGATGCACCTGCCGAGCACGCCGGAACCTCCTCTTCGACTCGCCGGAACCACCAGCCAGAGACGCCAAAATCCCCTGCCAGGTAGGCCAGAATCACATGGCGGACGCTCCGGAATCTCCCGCCGGGAAGGTAGGAACCACCTCTCAAACATACTGGAAGCACGTGCCGGACATGCCGGCACCACGTACTGGACAGACCAGAAACACCTGCCGGACCTGCCTGAACCACCTGCTGAGCACACCGGAACAACTTGCTCGACTCGCTGGAGCCACCTGCTGGACACCCCAAAATCACCAGCCAGCTATGCCAGAACCACTTGCCGTACACTCCGGAATCACCTGCTGGTTACACCAGAGCCACTTGGTGGACAATCCAGAATCACCTGCCGGACATGCCAGAACCACCTGTCACACATGCCGGAACCACGTGCCTGACACGCCGGAACCACCTCGCGGACAGACCGGAACCACCTACCAGACATGCCTGAACCACCTGCCGAGCATGCCGGAACCACCTGCCGGACACGCCAAAATCACCTGCGGGCTAGGCCAGAACCACTTGTAGGACTCTCCTGGAGCACCTGCCGGGCATGCGGGAACCACCTCTCAGACGTGCCAGAACCACGCGCGGCACATGACGGAACCCATTACCGGACAGACCGGAACCACCTGCCGGACACGCCAGAATCACCTGCCAAGAACACCGGAACCACCTGAACAGCTCGCCAGAAACACCTGCCGGACATGCCAAAATCACCTGCCGGCTACACCAGAACCTCTTGCCGGACACTCCGGAATCACCTGCCAGACATGATGCAACCAAATGTCAGACGTGCCAGAACCACGTGCCAGAGACACCGGATGCAACTGCCGAGCATGCCGGAACCTCCTGCTCAACTCGCTGTAACCACCTGCCGGGGACGCCAAAATCACCTGTCAGCTAGGCCAGAACCACGTGGCGGACTCTATGGAATCACCCGCCGGGCATGCCGGAACCAGCTCTCAGACGTGCCAGAAGCACGTGCCGGACACGCCGGAACCACCTACTAGAGAGACCGGAACCACCTGCCAGACCCGCCTGAACCACCTGCTGAGTACGCTGGAACAACCTGCTCTACTCGCTGGAGCCACCTGCTGGACACGCCAAAATCACCTGATGGCTACGCCAGCACCACTCGGCAGACAAGCCAGAATCACCTGCAGGGTATGCCGGAACCACCTCTCAGACGTGCCAGAACCCCTTGTCGGACACTCCGGAATCACCTGTCAGGCATGCCGGAACCACCTCTCGAACGTGCCAGAATGACGTGCCAGAGACACCGGATGCACCTGCCGAGCACGCCGGAACCTCCTCTTCGACTCGCCGGAACCACCAGCCAGAGACGCCAAAATCCCCTGCCAGGTAGGCCAGAATCACATGGCGGACGCTCCGGAATCTCCCGCCGGGAAGGTAGGAACCACCTCTCAAACATACTGGAAGCACGTGCCGGACATGCCGGCACCACGTACTGGACAGACCAGAAACACCTGCCGGACCTGCCTGAACCACCTGCTGAGCACACCGGAACAACTTGCTCGACTCGCTGGAGCCACCTGCTGGACACCCCAAAATCACCAGCCAGCTATGCCAGAACCACTTGCCGTACACTCCGGAATCACCTGCTGGTTACACCAGAGCCACTTGGTGGACAATCCAGAATCACCTGCCGGACATGCCAGAACCACCTGTCACACATGCCGGAACCACGTGCCTGACACGCCGGAACCACCTCGCGGACAGACCGGAACCACCTACCAGACATGCCTGAACCACCTGCCGAGCATGCCGGAACCACCTGCCGGACACGCCAAAATCACCTGCGGGCTAGGCCAGAACCACTTGTAGGACTCTCCTGGAGCACCTGCCGGGCATGCGGGAACCACCTCTCAGACGTGCCAGAACCACGCGCGGCACATGACGGAACCCATTACCGGACAGACCGGAACCACCTGCCGGACACGCCAGAATCACCTGCCAAGAACACCGGAACCACCTGAACAGCTCGCCAGAAACACCTGCCGGACATGCCAAAATCACCTGCCGGCTACACCAGAACCTCTTGCCGGACACTCCGGAATCACCTGCCAGACATGATGCAACCAAATGTCAGACGTGCCAGAACCACGTGCCAGAGACACCGGATGCAACTGCCGAGCATGCCGGAACCTCCTGCTCAACTCGCTGTAACCACCTGCCGGGGACGCCAAAATCACCTGTCAGCTAGGCCAGAACCACGTGGCGGACTCTATGGAATCACCCGCCGGGCATGCCGGAACCAGCTCTCAGACGTGCCAGAAGCACGTGCCGGACACGCCGGAACCACCTACTAGAGAGACCGGAACCACCTGCCAGACCCGCCTGAACCACCTGCTGAGTACGCTGGAACAACCTGCTCTACTCGCTGGAGCCACCTGCTGGACACGCCAAAATCACCTGATGGCTACGCCAGCACCACTCGGCAGACAAGCCAGAATCACCTGCAGGGTATGCCGGAACCACCTCTCAGACGTGCCAGAACCCCTTGTCGGACACTCCGGAATCACCTGTCAGGCATGCCGGAACCACCTCTCGAACGTGCCAGAATGACGTGCCAGAGACACCGGATGCACCTGCCGAGCACGCCGGAACCTCCTCTTCGACTCGCCGGAACCACCAGCCAGAGACGCCAAAATCCCCTGCCAGGTAGGCCAGAATCACATGGCGGACGCTCCAGAATCTCCCGCCGGGAAGGTAGGAACCACCTCTCAAACATACTGGAAGCACGTGCCGGACATGCCAGCACCACGTACTGGACAGACCAGAAACACCTGCCGGACCTGCCTGAACCACCTGCTGAGCACACCGGAACAACTTGCTCGACTCGCTGGAGCCACCTGCTGGACACCCCAAAATCACCAGCCAGCTATGCCAGAACCACTTGCCGTACACTCCGGAATCACCTGCTGGTTACACCAGAGCCACTTGGTGGACAATCCAGAATCACCTGCCGGACATGCCAGAACCACCTGTCACACATGCCGGAACCACGTGCCTGACACGCCGGAACCACCTCGCGGACAGACCGGAACCACCTACCAGACATGCCTGAACCACCTGCCGAGCATGCCGGAACCACCTGCCGGACACGCCAAAATCACCTGCGGGCTAGGCCAGAACCACTTGTAGGACTCTCCTGGAGCACCTGCCGGGCATGCGGGAACCACCTCTCAGACGTGCCAGAACCACGCGCGGCACATGACGGAACCCATTACCGGACAGACCGGAACCACCTGCCGGACACGCCAGAATCACCTGCCAAGAACACCGGAACCACCTGAACAGCTCGCCAGAAACACCTGCCGGACATGCCAAAATCACCTGCCGGCTACACCAGAACCTCTTGCCGGACACTCCGGAATCACCTGCCAGACATGATGCAACCAAATGTCAGACGTGCCAGAACCACGTGCCAGAGACACCGGATGCAACTGCCGAGCATGCCGGAACCTCCTGCTCAACTCGCTGTAACCACCTGCCGGGGACGCCAAAATCACCTGTCAGCTAGGCCAGAACCACGTGGCGGACTCTATGGAATCACCCGCCGGGCATGCCGGAACCAGCTCTCAGACGTGCCAGAAGCACGTGCCGGACACGCCGGAACCACCTACTAGAGAGACCGGAACCACCTGCCAGACCCGCCTGAACCACCTGCTGAGTACGCTGGAACAACCTGCTCTACTCGCTGGAGCCACCTGCTGGACACGCCAAAATCACCTGATGGCTACGCCAGCACCACTCGGCAGACAAGCCAGAATCACCTGCAGGGTATGCCGGAACCACCTCTCAGACGTGCCAGAACCCCTTGTCGGACACTCCGGAATCACCTGTCAGGCATGCCGGAACCACCTCTCGAACGTGCCAGAATGACGTGCCAGAGACACCGGATGCACCTGCCGAGCACGCCGGAACCTCCTCTTCGACTCGCCGGAACCACCAGCCAGAGACGCCAAAATCCCCTGCCAGGTAGGCCAGAATCACATGGCGGACGCTCCGGAATCTCCCGCCGGGAAGGTAGGAACCACCTCTCAAACATACTGGAAGCACGTGCCGGACATGCCGGCACCACGTACTGGACAGACCAGAAACACCTGCCGGACCTGCCTGAACCACCTGCTGAGCACACCGGAACAACTTGCTCGACTCGCTGGAGCCACCTGCTGGACACCCCAAAATCACCAGCCAGCTATGCCAGAACCACTTGCCGTACACTCCGGAATCACCTGCTGGTTACACCAGAGCCACTTGGTGGACAATCCAGAATCACCTGCCGGACATGCCAGAACCACCTGTCACACATGCCGGAACCACGTGCCTGACACGCCGGAACCACCTCGCGGACAGACCGGAACCACCTACCAGACATGCCGGAACCACCTGCCGGACACGCCAAAATCACCTGCGGGCTAGGCCAGAACCACTTGTAGGACTCTCCTGGAGCACCTGCCGGGCATGCGGGAACCACCTCTCAGACGTGCCAGAACCACGTGCGGCACATGACGGAACCCATTACCGGACAGACCGGAACCACCTGCCGGACACGCCAGAATCACCTGCCAAGAACACCGGAACCACCTGAACAGCTCGCCAGAAACACCTGCCGGACATGCCAAAATCACCTGCCGGCTACACCAGAACCTCTTGCCGGACACTCCGGAATCACCTGCCAGACATGATGCAACCAAATGTCAGACGTGCCAGAACCACGTGCCAGAGACACCGGATGCAACTGCCGAGCATGCCGGAACCTCCTGCTCAACTCGCTGTAACCACCTGCCGGGGACGCCAAAATCACCTGTCAGCTAGGCCAGAACCACGTGGCGGACTCTATGGAATCACCCGCCGGGCATGCCGGAACCAGCTCTCAGACGTGCCAGAAGCACGTGCCGGACACGCCGGAACCACCTACTAGAGAGACCGGAACCACCTGCCAGACCCGCCTGAACCACCTGCTGAGTACGCTGGAACAACCTGCTCTACTCGCTGGAGCCACCTGCTGGACACGCCAAAATCACCTGATGGCTACGCCAGCACCACTCGGCAGACAAGCCAGAATCACCTGCAGGGTATGCCGGAACCACCTCTCAGACGTGCCAGAACCCCTTGTCGGACACTCCGGAATCACCTGTCAGGCATGCCGGAACCACCTCTCGAACGTGCCAGAATGACGTGCCAGAGACACCGGATGCACCTGCCGAGCACGCCGGAACCTCCTCTTCGACTCGCCGGAACCACCAGCCAGAGACGCCAAAATCCCCTGCCAGGTAGGCCAGAATCACATGGCGGACGCTCCGGAATCTCCCGCCGGGAAGGTAGGAACCACCTCTCAAACATACTGGAAGCACGTGCCGGACATGCCGGCACCACGTACTGGACAGACCAGAAACACCTGCCGGACCTGCCTGAACCACCTGCTGAGCACACCGGAACAACTTGCTCGACTCGCTGGAGCCACCTGCTGGACACCCCAAAATCACCAGCCAGCTATGCCAGAACCACTTGCCGTACACTCCGGAATCACCTGCTGGTTACACCAGAGCCACTTGGTGGACAATCCAGAATCACCTGCCGGACATGCCAGAACCACCTGTCACACATGCCGGAACCACGTGCCTGACACGCCGGAACCACCTCGCGGACAGACCGGAACCACCTACCAGACATGCCGGAACCACCTGCCGGACACGCCAAAATCACCTGCGGGCTAGGCCAGAACCACTTGTAGGACTCTCCTGGAGCACCTGCCGGGCATGCGGGAACCACCTCTCAGACGTGCCAGAACCACGTGCGGCACATGACGGAACCCATTACCGGACAGACCGGAACCACCTGCCGGACACGCCAGAATCACCTGCCAAGAACACCGGAACCACCTGAACAGCTCGCCAGAAACACCTGCCGGACATGCCAAAATCACCTGCCGGCTACACCAGAACCTCTTGCCGGACACTCCGGAATCACCTGCCAGACATGATGCAACCAAATGTCAGACGTGCCAGAACCACGTGCCAGAGACACCGGATGCAACTGCCGAGCATGCCGGAACCTCCTGCTCAACTCGCTGTAACCACCTGCCGGGGACGCCAAAATCACCTGTCAGCTAGGCCAGAACCACGTGGCGGACTCTATGGAATCACCCGCCGGGCATGCCGGAACCAGCTCTCAGACGTGCCAGAAGCACGTGCCGGACACGCCGGAACCACCTACTAGAGAGACCGGAACCACCTGCCAGACCCGCCTGAACCACCTGCTGAGTACGCTGGAACAACCTGCTCTACTCGCTGGAGCCACCTGCTGGACACGCCAAAATCACCTGATGGCTACGCCAGCACCACTCGGCAGACAAGCCAGAATCACCTGCAGGGTATGCCGGAACCACCTCTCAGACGTGCCAGAACCCCTTGTCGGACACTCCGGAATCACCTGTCAGGCATGCCGGAACCACCTCTCGAACGTGCCAGAATGACGTGCCAGAGACACCGGATGCACCTGCCGAGCACGCCGGAACCTCCTCTTCGACTCGCCGGAACCACCAGCCAGAGACGCCAAAATCCCCTGCCAGGTAGGCCAGAATCACATGGCGGACGCTCCGGAATCTCCCGCCGGGAAGGTAGGAACCACCTCTCAAACATACTGGAAGCACGTGCCGGACATGCCGGCACCACGTACTGGACAGACCAGAAACACCTGCCGGACCTGCCTGAACCACCTGCTGAGCACACCGGAACAACTTGCTCGACTCGCTGGAGCCACCTGCTGGACACCCCAAAATCACCAGCCAGCTATGCCAGAACCACTTGCCGTACACTCCGGAATCACCTGCTGGTTACACCAGAGCCACTTGGTGGACAATCCAGAATCACCTGCCGGACATGCCAGAACCACCTGTCACACATGCCGGAACCACGTGCCTGACACGCCGGAACCACCTCGCGGACAGACCGGAACCACCTACCAGATATGCCGGAACCACCTGCCGGACACGCCAAAATCACCTGCGGGCTAGGCCAGAACCACTTGTAGGACTCTCCTGGAGCACCTGCCGGGCATGCGGGAACCACCTCTCAGACGTGCCAGAACCACGTGCGGCACATGACGGAACCCATTACCGGACAGACCGGAACCACCTGCCGGACACGCCAGAATCACCTGCCAAGAACACCGGAACCACCTGAACAGCTCGCCAGAAACACCTGCCGGACATGCCAAAATCACCTGCCGGCTACACCAGAACCTCTTGCCGGACACTCCGGAATCACCTGCCAGACATGATGCAACCAAATGTCAGACGTGCCAGAACCACGTGCCAGAGACACCGGATGCAACTGCCGAGCATGCCGGAACCTCCTGCTCAACTCGCTGTAACCACCTGCCGGGGACGCCAAAATCACCTGTCAGCTAGGCCAGAACCACGTGGCGGACTCTATGGAATCACCCGCCGGGCATGCCGGAACCAGCTCTCAGACGTGCCAGAAGCACGTGCCGGACACGCCGGAACCACCTACTAGAGAGACCGGAACCACCTGCCAGACCCGCCTGAACCACCTGCTGAGTACGCTGGAACAACCTGCTCTACTCGCTGGAGCCACCTGCTGGACACGCCAAAATCACCTGATGGCTACGCCAGCACCACTCGGCAGACAAGCCAGAATCACCTGCAGGGTATGCCGGAACCACCTCTCAGACGTGCCAGAACCCCTTGTCGGACACTCCGGAATCACCTGTCAGGCATGCCGGAACCACCTCTCGAACGTGCCAGAATGACGTGCCAGAGACACCGGATGCACCTGCCGAGCACGCCGGAACCTCCTCTTCGACTCGCCGGAACCACCAGCCAGAGACGCCAAAATCCCCTGCCAGGTAGGCCAGAATCACATGGCGGACGCTCCGGAATCTCCCGCCGGGAAGGTAGGAACCACCTCTCAAACATACTGGAAGCACGTGCCGGACATGCCGGCACCACGTACTGGACAGACCAGAAACACCTGCCGGACCTGCCTGAACCACCTGCTGAGCACACCGGAACAACTTGCTCGACTCGCTGGAGCCACCTGCTGGACACCCCAAAATCACCAGCCAGCTATGCCAGAACCACTTGCCGTACACTCCGGAATCACCTGCTGGTTACACCAGAGCCACTTGGTGGACAATCCAGAATCACCTGCCGGACATGCCAGAACCACCTGTCACACATGCCGGAACCACGTGCCTGACACGCCGGAACCACCTCGCGGACAGACCGGAACCACCTACCAGACATGCCTGAACCACCTGCCGAGCATGCCGGAACCACCTGCCGGACACGCCAAAATCACCTGCGGGCTAGGCCAGAACCACTTGTAGGACTCTCCTGGAGCACCTGCCGGGCATGCGGGAACCACCTCTCAGACGTGCCAGAACCACGCGCGGCACATGACGGAACCCATTACCGGACAGACCGGAACCACCTGCCGGACACGCCAGAATCACCTGCCAAGAACACCGGAACCACCTGAACAGCTCGCCAGAAACACCTGCCGGACATGCCAAAATCACCTGCCGGCTACACCAGAACCTCTTGCCGGACACTCCGGAATCACCTGCCAGACATGATGCAACCAAATGTCAGACGTGCCAGAACCACGTGCCAGAGACACCGGATGCAACTGCCGAGCATGCCGGAACCTCCTGCTCAACTCGCTGTAACCACCTGCCGGGGACGCCAAAATCACCTGTCAGCTAGGCCAGAACCACGTGGCGGACTCTATGGAATCACCCGCCGGGCATGCCGGAACCAGCTCTCAGACGTGCCAGAAGCACGTGCCGGACACGCCGGAACCACCTACTAGAGAGACCGGAACCACCTGCCAGACCCGCCTGAACCACCTGCTGAGTACGCTGGAACAACCTGCTCTACTCGCTGGAGCCACCTGCTGGACACGCCAAAATCACCTGATGGCTACGCCAGCACCACTCGGCAGACAAGCCAGAATCACCTGCAGGGTATGCCGGAACCACCTCTCAGACGTGCCAGAACCCCTTGTCGGACACTCCGGAATCACCTGTCAGGCATGCCGGAACCACCTCTCGAACGTGCCAGAATGACGTGCCAGAGACACCGGATGCACCTGCCGAGCACGCCGGAACCTCCTCTTCGACTCGCCGGAACCACCAGCCAGAGACGCCAAAATCCCCTGCCAGGTAGGCCAGAATCACATGGCGGACGCTCCGGAATCTCCCGCCGGGAAGGTAGGAACCACCTCTCAAACATACTGGAAGCACGTGCCGGACATGCCGGCACCACGTACTGGACAGACCAGAAACACCTGCCGGACCTGCCTGAACCACCTGCTGAGCACACCGGAACAACTTGCTCGACTCGCTGGAGCCACCTGCTGGACACCCCAAAATCACCAGCCAGCTATGCCAGAACCACTTGCCGTACACTCCGGAATCACCTGCTGGTTACACCAGAGCCACTTGGTGGACAATCCAGAATCACCTGCCGGACATGCCAGAACCACCTGTCACACATGCCGGAACCACGTGCCTGACACGCCGGAACCACCTCGCGGACAGACCGGAACCACCTACCAGACATGCCGGAACCACCTGCCGAGCATGCCGGAACCACCTGCCGGACACGCCAAAATCACCTGCGGGCTAGGCCAGAACCACTTGTAGGACTCTCCTGGAGCACCTGCCGGGCATGCGGGAACCACCTCTCAGACGTGCCAGAACCACGCGCGGCACATGACGGAACCCATTACCGGACAGACCGGAACCACCTGCCGGACACGCCAGAATCACCTGCCAAGAACACCGGAACCACCTGAACAGCTCGCCAGAAACACCTGCCGGACATGCCAAAATCACCTGCCGGCTACACCAGAACCTCTTGCCGGACACTCCGGAATCACCTGCCAGACATGATGCAACCAAATGTCAGACGTGCCAGAACCACGTGCCAGAGACACCGGATGCAACTGCCGAGCATGCCGGAACCTCCTGCTCAACTCGCTGTAACCACCTGCCGGGGACGCCAAAATCACCTGTCAGCTAGGCCAGAACCACGTGGCGGACTCTATGGAATCACCCGCCGGGCATGCCGGAACCAGCTCTCAGACGTGCCAGAAGCACGTGCCGGACACGCCGGAACCACCTACTAGAGAGACCGGAACCACCTGCCAGACCCGCCTGAACCACCTGCTGAGTACGCTGGAACAACCTGCTCTACTCGCTGGAGCCACCTGCTGGACACGCCAAAATCACCTGATGGCTACGCCAGCACCACTCGGCAGACAAGCCAGAATCACCTGCAGGGTATGCCGGAACCACCTCTCAGACGTGCCAGAACCCCTTGTCGGACACTCCGGAATCACCTGTCAGGCATGCCGGAACCACCTCTCGAACGTGCCAGAATGACGTGCCAGAGACACCGGATGCACCTGCCGAGCACGCCGGAACCTCCTCTTCGACTCGCCGGAACCACCAGCCAGAGACGCCAAAATCCCCTGCCAGGTAGGCCAGAATCACATGGCGGACGCTCCGGAATCTCCCGCCGGGAAGGTAGGAACCACCTCTCAAACATACTGGAAGCACGTGCCGGACATGCCGGCACCACGTACTGGACAGACCAGAAACACCTGCCGGACCTGCCTGAACCACCTGCTGAGCACACCGGAACAACTTGCTCGACTCGCTGGAGCCACCTGCTGGACACCCCAAAATCACCAGCCAGCTATGCCAGAACCACTTGCCGTACACTCCGGAATCACCTGCTGGTTACACCAGAGCCACTTGGTGGACAATCCAGAATCACCTGCCGGACATGCCAGAACCACCTGTCACACATGCCGGAACCACGTGCCTGACACGCCGGAACCACCTCGCGGACAGACCGGAACCACCTACCAGACATGCCTGAACCACCTGCCGAGCATGCCGGAACCACCTGCCGGACACGCCAAAATCACCTGCGGGCTAGGCCAGAACCACTTGTAGGACTCTCCTGGAGCACCTGCCGGGCATGCGGGAACCACCTCTCAGACGTGCCAGAACCACGCGCGGCACATGACGGAACCCATTACCGGACAGACCGGAACCACCTGCCGGACACGCCAGAATCACCTGCCAAGAACACCGGAACCACCTGAACAGCTCGCCAGAAACACCTGCCGGACATGCCAAAATCACCTGCCGGCTACACCAGAACCTCTTGCCGGACACTCCGGAATCACCTGCCAGACATGATGCAACCAAATGTCAGACGTGCCAGAACCACGTGCCAGAGACACCGGATGCAACTGCCGAGCATGCCGGAACCTCCTGCTCAACTCGCTGTAACCACCTGCCGGGGACGCCAAAATCACCTGTCAGCTAGGCCAGAACCACGTGGCGGACTCTATGGAATCACCCGCCGGGCATGCCGGAACCAGCTCTCAGACGTGCCAGAAGCACGTGCCGGACACGCCGGAACCACCTACTAGAGAGACCGGAACCACCTGCCAGACCCGCCTGAACCACCTGCTGAGTACGCTGGAACAACCTGCTCTACTCGCTGGAGCCACCTGCTGGACACGCCAAAATCACCTGATGGCTACGCCAGCACCACTCGGCAGACAAGCCAGAATCACCTGCAGGGTATGCCGGAACCACCTCTCAGACGTGCCAGAACCCCTTGTCGGACACTCCGGAATCACCTGTCAGGCATGCCGGAACCACCTCTCGAACGTGCCAGAATGACGTGCCAGAGACACCGGATGCACCTGCCGAGCACGCCGGAACCTCCTCTTCGACTCGCCGGAACCACCAGCCAGAGACGCCAAAATCCCCTGCCAGGTAGGCCAGAATCACATGGCGGACGCTCCGGAATCTCCCGCCGGGAAGGTAGGAACCACCTCTCAAACATACTGGAAGCACGTGCCGGACATGCCGGCACCACGTACTGGACAGACCAGAAACACCTGCCGGACCTGCCTGAACCACCTGCTGAGCACACCGGAACAACTTGCTCGACTCGCTGGAGCCACCTGCTGGACACCCCAAAATCACCAGCCAGCTATGCCAGAACCACTTGCCGTACACTCCGGAATCACCTGCTGGTTACACCAGAGCCACTTGGTGGACAATCCAGAATCACCTGCCGGACATGCCAGAACCACCTGTCACACATGCCGGAACCACGTGCCTGACACGCCGGAACCACCTCGCGGACAGACCGGAACCACCTACCAGACATGCCTGAACCACCTGCCGAGCATGCCGGAACCACCTGCCGGACACGCCAAAATCACCTGCGGGCTAGGCCAGAACCACTTGTAGGACTCTCCTGGAGCACCTGCCGGGCATGCGGGAACCACCTCTCAGACGTGCCAGAACCACGCGCGGCACATGACGGAACCCATTACCGGACAGACCGGAACCACCTGCCGGACACGCCAGAATCACCTGCCAAGAACACCGGAACCACCTGAACAGCTCGCCAGAAACACCTGCCGGACATGCCAAAATCACCTGCCGGCTACACCAGAACCTCTTGCCGGACACTCCGGAATCACCTGCCAGACATGATGCAACCAAATGTCAGACGTGCCAGAACCACGTGCCAGAGACACCGGATGCAACTGCCGAGCATGCCGGAACCTCCTGCTCAACTCGCTGTAACCACCTGCCGGGGACGCCAAAATCACCTGTCAGCTAGGCCAGAACCACGTGGCGGACTCTATGGAATCACCCGCCGGGCATGCCGGAACCAGCTCTCAGACGTGCCAGAAGCACGTGCCGGACACGCCGGAACCACCTACTAGAGAGACCGGAACCACCTGCCAGACCCGCCTGAACCACCTGCTGAGTACGCTGGAACAACCTGCTCTACTCGCTGGAGCCACCTGCTGGACACGCCAAAATCACCTGATGGCTACGCCAGCACCACTCGGCAGACAAGCCAGAATCACCTGCAGGGTATGCCGGAACCACCTCTCAGACGTGCCAGAACCCCTTGTCGGACACTCCGGAATCACCTGTCAGGCATGCCGGAACCACCTCTCGAACGTGCCAGAATGACGTGCCAGAGACACCGGATGCACCTGCCGAGCACGCCGGAACCTCCTCTTCGACTCGCCGGAACCACCAGCCAGAGACGCCAAAATCCCCTGCCAGGTAGGCCAGAATCACATGGCGGACGCTCCGGAATCTCCCGCCGGGAAGGTAGGAACCACCTCTCAAACATACTGGAAGCACGTGCCGGACATGCCGGCACCACGTACTGGACAGACCAGAAACACCTGCCGGACCTGCCTGAACCACCTGCTGAGCACACCGGAACAACTTGCTCGACTCGCTGGAGCCACCTGCTGGACACCCCAAAATCACCAGCCAGCTATGCCAGAACCACTTGCCGTACACTCCGGAATCACCTGCTGGTTACACCAGAGCCACTTGGTGGACAATCCAGAATCACCTGCCGGACATGCCAGAACCACCTGTCACACATGCCGGAACCACGTGCCTGACACGCCGGAACCACCTCGCGGACAGACCGGAACCACCTACCAGACATGCCTGAACCACCTGCCGAGCATGCCGGAACCACCTGCCGGACACGCCAAAATCACCTGCGGGCTAGGCCAGAACCACTTGTAGGACTCTCCTGGAGCACCTGCCGGGCATGCGGGAACCACCTCTCAGACGTGCCAGAACCACGCGCGGCACATGACGGAACCCATTACCGGACAGACCGGAACCACCTGCCGGACACGCCAGAATCACCTGCCAAGAACACCGGAACCACCTGAACAGCTCGCCAGAAACACCTGCCGGACATGCCAAAATCACCTGCCGGCTACACCAGAACCTCTTGCCGGACACTCCGGAATCACCTGCCAGACATGATGCAACCAAATGTCAGACGTGCCAGAACCACGTGCCAGAGACACCGGATGCAACTGCCGAGCATGCCGGAACCTCCTGCTCAACTCGCTGTAACCACCTGCCGGGGACGCCAAAATCACCTGTCAGCTAGGCCAGAACCACGTGGCGGACTCTATGGAATCACCCGCCGGGCATGCCGGAACCAGCTCTCAGACGTGCCAGAAGCACGTGCCGGACACGCCGGAACCACCTACTAGAGAGACCGGAACCACCTGCCAGACCCGCCTGAACCACCTGCTGAGTACGCTGGAACAACCTGCTCTACTCGCTGGAGCCACCTGCTGGACACGCCAAAATCACCTGATGGCTACGCCAGCACCACTCGGCAGACAAGCCAGAATCACCTGCAGGGTATGCCGGAACCACCTCTCAGACGTGCCAGAACCCCTTGTCGGACACTCCGGAATCACCTGTCAGGCATGCCGGAACCACCTCTCGAACGTGCCAGAATGACGTGCCAGAGACACCGGATGCACCTGCCGAGCACGCCGGAACCTCCTCTTCGACTCGCCGGAACCACCAGCCAGAGACGCCAAAATCCCCTGCCAGGTAGGCCAGAATCACATGGCAGACGCTCCGGAATCTCCCGCCGGGAAGGTAGGAACCACCTCTCAAACATACTGGAAGCACGTGCCGGACATGCCGGCACCACGTACTGGACAGACCAGAAACACCTGCCGGACCTGCCTGAACCACCTGCTGAGCACACCGGAACAACTTGCTCGACTCGCTGGAGCCACCTGCTGGACACCCCAAAATCACCAGCCAGCTATGCCAGAACCACTTGCCGTACACTCCGGAATCACCTGCTGGTTACACCAGAGCCACTTGGTGGACAATCCAGAATCACCTGCCGGACATGCCAGAACCACCTGTCACACATGCCGGAACCACGTGCCTGACACGCCGGAACCACCTCGCGGACAGACCGGAACCACCTACCAGACATGCCGGAACCACCTGCCGAGCATGCCGGAACCACCTGCCGGACACGCCAAAATCACCTGCGGGCTAGGCCAGAACCACTTGTAGGACTCTCCTGGAGCACCTGCCGGGCATGCGGGAACCACCTCTCAGACGTGCCAGAACCACGCGCGGCACATGACGGAACCCATTACCGGACAGACCGGAACCACCTGCCGGACACGCCAGAATCACCTGCCAAGAACACCGGAACCACCTGAACAGCTCGCCAGAAACACCTGCCGGACATGCCAAAATCACCTGCCGGCTACACCAGAACCTCTTGCCGGACACTCCGGAATCACCTGCCAGACATGATGCAACCAAATGTCAGACGTGCCAGAACCACGTGCCAGAGACACCGGATGCAACTGCCGAGCATGCCGGAACCTCCTGCTCAACTCGCTGTAACCACCTGCCGGGGACGCCAAAATCACCTGTCAGCTAGGCCAGAACCACGTGGCGGACTCTATGGAATCACCCGCCGGGCATGCCGGAACCAGCTCTCAGACGTGCCAGAAGCACGTGCCGGACACGCCGGAACCACCTACTAGAGAGACCGGAACCACCTGCCAGACCCGCCTGAACCACCTGCTGAGTACGCTGGAACAACCTGCTCTACTCGCTGGAGCCACCTGCTGGACACGCCAAAATCACCTGATGGCTACGCCAGCACCACTCGGCAGACAAGCCAGAATCACCTGCAGGGTATGCCGGAACCACCTCTCAGACGTGCCAGAACCCCTTGTCGGACACTCCGGAATCACCTGTCAGGCATGCCGGAACCACCTCTCGAACGTGCCAGAATGACGTGCCAGAGACACCGGATGCACCTGCCGAGCACGCCGGAACCTCCTCTTCGACTCGCCGGAACCACCAGCCAGAGACGCCAAAATCCCCTGCCAGGTAGGCCAGAATCACATGGCAGACGCTCCGGAATCTCCCGCCGGGAAGGTAGGAACCACCTCTCAAACATACTGGAAGCACGTGCCGGACATGCCGGCACCACGTACTGGACAGACCAGAAACACCTGCCGGACCTGCCTGAACCACCTGCTGAGCACACCGGAACAACTTGCTCGACTCGCTGGAGCCACCTGCTGGACACCCCAAAATCACCAGCCAGCTATGCCAGAACCACTTGCCGTACACTCCGGAATCACCTGCTGGTTACACCAGAGCCACTTGGTGGACAATCCAGAATCACCTGCCGGACATGCCAGAACCACCTGTCACACATGCCGGAACCACGTGCCTGACACGCCGGAACCACCTCGCGGACAGACCGGAACGACCTACCAGACATGCCGGAACCACCTGCCGAGCATGCCGGAACCACCTGCCGGACACGCCAAAATCACCTGCGGGCTAGGCCAGAACCACTTGTAGGACTCTCCTGGAGCACCTGCCGGGCATGCGGGAACCACCTCTCAGACGTGCCAGAACCACGTGCGGCACATGACGGAACCCATTACCGGACAGACCGGAACCACCTGCCGGACACGCCAGAATCACCTGCCAAGAACACCGGAACCACCTGAACAGCTCGCCAGAAACACCTGCCGGACATGCCAAAATCACCTGCCGGCTACACCAGAACCTCTTGCCGGACACTCCGGAATCACCTGCCAGACATGATGCAACCAAATGTCAGACGTGCCAGAACCACGTGCCAGAGACACCGGATGCAACTGCCGAGCATGCCGGAACCTCCTGCTCAACTCGCTGTAACCACCTGCCGGGGACGCCAAAATCACCTGTCAGCTAGGCCAGAACCACGTGGCGGACTCTATGGAATCACCCGCCGGGCATGCCGGAACCAGCTCTCAGACGTGCCAGAAGCACGTGCCGGACACGCCGGAACCACCTACTAGAGAGACCGGAACCACCTGCCAGACCCGCCTGAACCACCTGCTGAGTACGCTGGAACAACCTGCTCTACTCGCTGGAGCCACCTGCTGGACACGCCAAAATCACCTGATGGCTACGCCAGCACCACTCGGCAGACAAGCCAGAATCACCTGCAGGGTATGCCGGAACCACCTCTCAGACGTGCCAGAACCCCTTGTCGGACACTCCGGAATCACCTGTCAGGCATGCCGGAACCACCTCTCGAACGTGCCAGAATGACGTGCCAGAGACACCGGATGCACCTGCCGAGCACGCCGGAACCTCCTCTTCGACTCGCCGGAACCACCAGCCAGAGACGCCAAAATCCCCTGCCAGGTAGGCCAGAATCACATGGCGGACGCTCCGGAATCTCCCGCCGGGAAGGTAGGAACCACCTCTCAAACATACTGGAAGCACGTGCCGGACATGCCGGCACCACGTACTGGACAGACCAGAAACACCTGCCGGACCTGCCTGAACCACCTGCTGAGCACACCGGAACAACTTGCTCGACTCGCTGGAGCCACCTGCTGGACACCCCAAAATCACCAGCCAGCTATGCCAGAACCACTTGCCGTACACTCCGGAATCACCTGCTGGTTACACCAGAGCCACTTGGTGGACAATCCAGAATCACCTGCCGGACATGCCAGAACCACCTGTCACACATGCCGGAACCACGTGCCTGACACGCCGGAACCACCTCGCGGACAGACCGGAACCACCTACCAGACATGCCTGAACCACCTGCCGAGCATGCCGGAACCACCTGCCGGACACGCCAAAATCACCTGCGGGCTAGGCCAGAACCACTTGTAGGACTCTCCTGGAGCACCTGCCGGGCATGCGGGAACCACCTCTCAGACGTGCCAGAACCACGCGCGGCACATGACGGAACCCATTACCGGACAGACCGGAACCACCTGCCGGACACGCCAGAATCACCTGCCAAGAACACCGGAACCACCTGAACAGCTCGCCAGAAACACCTGCCGGACATGCCAAAATCACCTGCCGGCTACACCAGAACCTCTTGCCGGACACTCCGGAATCACCTGCCAGACATGATGCAACCAAATGTCAGACGTGCCAGAACCACGTGCCAGAGACACCGGATGCAACTGCCGAGCATGCCGGAACCTCCTGCTCAACTCGCTGTAACCACCTGCCGGGGACGCCAAAATCACCTGTCAGCTAGGCCAGAACCACGTGGCGGACTCTATGGAATCACCCGCCGGGCATGCCGGAACCAGCTCTCAGACGTGCCAGAAGCACGTGCCGGACACGCCGGAACCACCTACTAGAGAGACCGGAACCACCTGCCAGACCCGCCTGAACCACCTGCTGAGTACGCTGGAACAACCTGCTCTACTCGCTGGAGCCACCTGCTGGACACGCCAAAATCACCTGATGGCTACGCCAGCACCACTCGGCAGACAAGCCAGAATCACCTGCAGGGTATGCCGGAACCACCTCTCAGACGTGCCAGAACCCCTTGTCGGACACTCCGGAATCACCTGTCAGGCATGCCGGAACCACCTCTCGAACGTGCCAGAATGACGTGCCAGAGACACCGGATGCACCTGCCGAGCACGCCGGAACCTCCTCTTCGACTCGCCGGAACCACCAGCCAGAGACGCCAAAATCCCCTGCCAGGTAGGCCAGAATCACATGGCAGACGCTCCGGAATCTCCCGCCGGGAAGGTAGGAACCACCTCTCAAACATACTGGAAGCACGTGCCGGACATGCCGGCACCACGTACTGGACAGACCAGAAACACCTGCCGGACCTGCCTGAACCACCTGCTGAGCACACCGGAACAACTTGCTCGACTCGCTGGAGCCACCTGCTGGACACCCCAAAATCACCAGCCAGCTATGCCAGAACCACTTGCCGTACACTCCGGAATCACCTGCTGGTTACACCAGAGCCACTTGGTGGACAATCCAGAATCACCTGCCGGACATGCCAGAACCACCTGTCACACATGCCGGAACCACGTGCCTGACACGCCGGAACCACCTCGCGGACAGACCGGAACGACCTACCAGACATGCCGGAACCACCTGCCGAGCATGCCGGAACCACCTGCCGGACACGCCAAAATCACCTGCGGGCTAGGCCAGAACCACTTGTAGGACTCTCCTGGAGCACCTGCCGGGCATGCGGGAACCACCTCTCAGACGTGCCAGAACCACGTGCGGCACATGACGGAACCCATTACCGGACAGACCGGAACCACCTGCCGGACACGCCAGAATCACCTGCCAAGAACACCGGAACCACCTGAACAGCTCGCCAGAAACACCTGCCGGACATGCCAAAATCACCTGCCGGCTACACCAGAACCTCTTGCCGGACACTCCGGAATCACCTGCCAGACATGATGCAACCAAATGTCAGACGTGCCAGAACCACGTGCCAGAGACACCGGATGCAACTGCCGAGCATGCCGGAACCTCCTGCTCAACTCGCTGTAACCACCTGCCGGGGACGCCAAAATCACCTGTCAGCTAGGCCAGAACCACGTGGCGGACTCTATGGAATCACCCGCCGGGCATGCCGGAACCAGCTCTCAGACGTGCCAGAAGCACGTGCCGGACACGCCGGAACCACCTACTAGAGAGACCGGAACCACCTGCCAGACCCGCCTGAACCACCTGCTGAGTACGCTGGAACAACCTGCTCTACTCGCTGGAGCCACCTGCTGGACACGCCAAAATCACCTGATGGCTACGCCAGCACCACTCGGCAGACAAGCCAGAATCACCTGCAGGGTATGCCGGAACCACCTCTCAGACGTGCCAGAACCCCTTGTCGGACACTCCGGAATCACCTGTCAGGCATGCCGGAACCACCTCTCGAACGTGCCAGAATGACGTGCCAGAGACACCGGATGCACCTGCCGAGCACGCCGGAACCTCCTCTTCGACTCGCCGGAACCACCAGCCAGAGACGCCAAAATCCCCTGCCAGGTAGGCCAGAATCACATGGCGGACGCTCCGGAATCTCCCGCCGGGAAGGTAGGAACCACCTCTCAAACATACTGGAAGCACGTGCCGGACATGCCGGCACCACGTACTGGACAGACCAGAAACACCTGCCGGACCTGCCTGAACCACCTGCTGAGCACACCGGAACAACTTGCTCGACTCGCTGGAGCCACCTGCTGGACACCCCAAAATCACCAGCCAGCTATGCCAGAACCACTTGCCGTACACTCCGGAATCACCTGCTGGTTACACCAGAGCCACTTGGTGGACAATCCAGAATCACCTGCCGGACATGCCAGAACCACCTGTCACACATGCCGGAACCACGTGCCTGACACGCCGGAACCACCTCGCGGACAGACCGGAACCACCTACCAGACATGCCTGAACCACCTGCCGAGCATGCCGGAACCACCTGCCGGACACGCCAAAATCACCTGCGGGCTAGGCCAGAACCACTTGTAGGACTCTCCTGGAGCACCTGCCGGGCATGCGGGAACCACCTCTCAGACGTGCCAGAACCACGCGCGGCACATGACGGAACCCATTACCGGACAGACCGGAACCACCTGCCGGACACGCCAGAATCACCTGCCAAGAACACCGGAACCACCTGAACAGCTCGCCAGAAACACCTGCCGGACATGCCAAAATCACCTGCCGGCTACACCAGAACCTCTTGCCGGACACTCCGGAATCACCTGCCAGACATGATGCAACCAAATGTCAGACGTGCCAGAACCACGTGCCAGAGACACCGGATGCAACTGCCGAGCATGCCGGAACCTCCTGCTCAACTCGCTGTAACCACCTGCCGGGGACGCCAAAATCACCTGTCAGCTAGGCCAGAACCACGTGGCGGACTCTATGGAATCACCCGCCGGGCATGCCGGAACCAGCTCTCAGACGTGCCAGAAGCACGTGCCGGACACGCCGGAACCACCTACTAGAGAGACCGGAACCACCTGCCAGACCCGCCTGAACCACCTGCTGAGTACGCTGGAACAACCTGCTCTACTCGCTGGAGCCACCTGCTGGACACGCCAAAATCACCTGATGGCTACGCCAGCACCACTCGGCAGACAAGCCAGAATCACCTGCAGGGTATGCCGGAACCACCTCTCAGACGTGCCAGAACCCCTTGTCGGACACTCCGGAATCACCTGTCAGGCATGCCGGAACCACCTCTCGAACGTGCCAGAATGACGTGCCAGAGACACCGGATGCACCTGCCGAGCACGCCGGAACCTCCTCTTCGACTCGCCGGAACCACCAGCCAGAGACGCCAAAATCCCCTGCCAGGTAGGCCAGAATCACATGGCGGACGCTCCGGAATCTCCCGCCGGGAAGGTAGGAACCACCTCTCAAACATACTGGAAGCACGTGCCGGACATGCCGGCACCACGTACTGGACAGACCAGAAACACCTGCCGGACCTGCCTGAACCACCTGCTGAGCACACCGGAACAACTTGCTCGACTCGCTGGAGCCACCTGCTGGACACCCCAAAATCACCAGCCAGCTATGCCAGAACCACTTGCCGTACACTCCGGAATCACCTGCTGGTTACACCAGAGCCACTTGGTGGACAATCCAGAATCACCTGCCGGACATGCCAGAACCACCTGTCACACATGCCGGAACCACGTGCCTGACACGCCGGAACCACCTCGCGGACAGACCGGAACGACCTACCAGACATGCCGGAACCACCTGCCGAGCATGCCGGAACCACCTGCCGGACACGCCAAAATCACCTGCGGGCTAGGCCAGAACCACTTGTAGGACTCTCCTGGAGCACCTGCCGGGCATGCGGGAACCACCTCTCAGACGTGCCAGAACCACGTGCGGCACATGACGGAACCCATTACCGGACAGACCGGAACCACCTGCCGGACACGCCAGAATCACCTGCCAAGAACACCGGAACCACCTGAACAGCTCGCCAGAAACACCTGCCGGACATGCCAAAATCACCTGCCGGCTACACCAGAACCTCTTGCCGGACACTCCGGAATCACCTGCCAGACATGATGCAACCAAATGTCAGACGTGCCAGAACCACGTGCCAGAGACACCGGATGCAACTGCCGAGCATGCCGGAACCTCCTGCTCAACTCGCTGTAACCACCTGCCGGGGACGCCAAAATCACCTGTCAGCTAGGCCAGAACCACGTGGCGGACTCTATGGAATCACCCGCCGGGCATGCCGGAACCAGCTCTCAGACGTGCCAGAAGCACGTGCCGGACACGCCGGAACCACCTACTAGAGAGACCGGAACCACCTGCCAGACCCGCCTGAACCACCTGCTGAGTACGCTGGAACAACCTGCTCTACTCGCTGGAGCCACCTGCTGGACACGCCAAAATCACCTGATGGCTACGCCAGCACCACTCGGCAGACAAGCCAGAATCACCTGCAGGGTATGCCGGAACCACCTCTCAGACGTGCCAGAACCCCTTGTCGGACACTCCGGAATCACCTGTCAGGCATGCCGGAACCACCTCTCGAACGTGCCAGAATGACGTGCCAGAGACACCGGATGCACCTGCCGAGCACGCCGGAACCTCCTCTTCGACTCGCCGGAACCACCAGCCAGAGACGCCAAAATCCCCTGCCAGGTAGGCCAGAATCACATGGCGGACGCTCCGGAATCTCCCGCCGGGAAGGTAGGAACCACCTCTCAAACATACTGGAAGCACGTGCCGGACATGCCGGCACCACGTACTGGACAGACCAGAAACACCTGCCGGACCTGCCTGAACCACCTGCTGAGCACACCGGAACAACTTGCTCGACTCGCTGGAGCCACCTGCTGGACACCCCAAAATCACCAGCCAGCTATGCCAGAACCACTTGCCGTACACTCCGGAATCACCTGCTGGTTACACCAGAGCCACTTGGTGGACAATCCAGAATCACCTGCCGGACATGCCAGAACCACCTGTCACACATGCCGGAACCACGTGCCTGACACGCCGGAACCACCTCGCGGACAGACCGGAACGACCTACCAGACATGCCGGAACCACCTGCCGAGCATGCCGGAACCACCTGCCGGACACGCCAAAATCACCTGCGGGCTAGGCCAGAACCACTTGTAGGACTCTCCTGGAGCACCTGCCGGGCATGCGGGAACCACCTCTCAGACGTGCCAGAACCACGTGCGGCACATGACGGAACCCATTACCGGACAGACCGGAACCACCTGCCGGACACGCCAGAATCACCTGCCAAGAACACCGGAACCACCTGAACAGCTCGCCAGAAACACCTGCCGGACATGCCAAAATCACCTGCCGGCTACACCAGAACCTCTTGCCGGACACTCCGGAATCACCTGCCAGACATGATGCAACCAAATGTCAGACGTGCCAGAACCACGTGCCAGAGACACCGGATGCAACTGCCGAGCATGCCGGAACCTCCTGCTCAACTCGCTGTAACCACCTGCCGGGGACGCCAAAATCACCTGTCAGCTAGGCCAGAACCACGTGGCGGACTCTATGGAATCACCCGCCGGGCATGCCGGAACCAGCTCTCAGACGTGCCAGAAGCACGTGCCGGACACGCCGGAACCACCTACTAGAGAGACCGGAACCACCTGCCAGACCCGCCTGAACCACCTGCTGAGTACGCTGGAACAACCTGCTCTACTCGCTGGAGCCACCTGCTGGACACGCCAAAATCACCTGATGGCTACGCCAGCACCACTCGGCAGACAAGCCAGAATCACCTGCAGGGTATGCCGGAACCACCTCTCAGACGTGCCAGAACCCCTTGTCGGACACTCCGGAATCACCTGTCAGGCATGCCGGAACCACCTCTCGAACGTGCCAGAATGACGTGCCAGAGACACCGGATGCACCTGCCGAGCACGCCGGAACCTCCTCTTCGACTCGCCGGAACCACCAGCCAGAGACGCCAAAATCCCCTGCCAGGTAGGCCAGAATCACATGGCGGACGCTCCGGAATCTCCCGCCGGGAAGGTAGGAACCACCTCTCAAACATACTGGAAGCACGTGCCGGACATGCCGGCACCACGTACTGGACAGACCAGAAACACCTGCCGGACCTGCCTGAACCACCTGCTGAGCACACCGGAACAACTTGCTCGACTCGCTGGAGCCACCTGCTGGACACCCCAAAATCACCAGCCAGCTATGCCAGAACCACTTGCCGTACACTCCGGAATCACCTGCTGGTTACACCAGAGCCACTTGGTGGACAATCCAGAATCACCTGCCGGACATGCCAGAACCACCTGTCACACATGCCGGAACCACGTGCCTGACACGCCGGAACCACCTCGCGGACAGACCGGAACCACCTACCAGACATGCCTGAACCACCTGCCGAGCATGCCGGAACCACCTGCCGGACACGCCAAAATCACCTGCGGGCTAGGCCAGAACCACTTGTAGGACTCTCCTGGAGCACCTGCCGGGCATGCGGGAACCACCTCTCAGACGTGCCAGAACCACGCGCGGCACATGACGGAACCCATTACCGGACAGACCGGAACCACCTGCCGGACACGCCAGAATCACCTGCCAAGAACACCGGAACCACCTGAACAGCTCGCCAGAAACACCTGCCGGACATGCCAAAATCACCTGCCGGCTACACCAGAACCTCTTGCCGGACACTCCGGAATCACCTGCCAGACATGATGCAACCAAATGTCAGACGTGCCAGAACCACGTGCCAGAGACACCGGATGCAACTGCCGAGCATGCCGGAACCTCCTGCTCAACTCGCTGTAACCACCTGCCGGGGACGCCAAAATCACCTGTCAGCTAGGCCAGAACCACGTGGCGGACTCTATGGAATCACCCGCCGGGCATGCCGGAACCAGCTCTCAGACGTGCCAGAAGCACGTGCCGGACACGCCGGAACCACCTACTAGAGAGACCGGAACCACCTGCCAGACCCGCCTGAACCACCTGCTGAGTACGCTGGAACAACCTGCTCTACTCGCTGGAGCCACCTGCTGGACACGCCAAAATCACCTGATGGCTACGCCAGCACCACTCGGCAGACAAGCCAGAATCACCTGCAGGGTATGCCGGAACCACCTCTCAGACGTGCCAGAACCCCTTGTCGGACACTCCGGAATCACCTGTCAGGCATGCCGGAACCACCTCTCGAACGTGCCAGAATGACGTGCCAGAGACACCGGATGCACCTGCCGAGCACGCCGGAACCTCCTCTTCGACTCGCCGGAACCACCAGCCAGAGACGCCAAAATCCCCTGCCAGGTAGGCCAGAATCACATGGCGGACGCTCCGGAATCTCCCGCCGGGAAGGTAGGAACCACCTCTCAAACATACTGGAAGCACGTGCCGGACATGCCGGCACCACGTACTGGACAGACCAGAAACACCTGCCGGACCTGCCTGAACCACCTGCTGAGCACACCGGAACAACTTGCTCGACTCGCTGGAGCCACCTGCTGGACACCCCAAAATCACCAGCCAGCTATGCCAGAACCACTTGCCGTACACTCCGGAATCACCTGCTGGTTACACCAGAGCCACTTGGTGGACAATCCAGAATCACCTGCCGGACATGCCAGAACCACCTGTCACACATGCCGGAATCACGTGCCTGACACGCCGGAACCACCTCGCGGACAGACCGGAACCACCTACCAGACATACCTGAACCACCTGCCGAGCATGCCGGAACCACCTGCCGGACACGCCAAAATCACCTGCGGGCTAGGCCAGAACCACTTGTAGGACTCTCCTGGAGCACCTGCCGGGCATGCGGGAACCACCTCTCAGACGTGCCAGAACCACGCGCGGCACATGACGGAACCCATTACCGGACAGACCGGAACCACCTGCCGGACACGCCAGAATCACCTGCCAAGAACACCGGAACCACCTGAACAGCTCGCCAGAAACACCTGCCGGACATGCCAAAATCACCTGCCGGCTACACCAGAACCTCTTGCCGGACACTCCGGAATCACCTGCCAGACATGATGCAACCAAATGTCAGACGTGCCAGAACCACGTGCCAGAGACACCGGATGCAACTGCCGAGCATGCCGGAACCTCCTGCTCAACTCGCTGTAACCACCTGCCGGGGACGCCAAAATCACCTGTCAGCTAGGCCAGAACCACGTGGCGGACTCTATGGAATCACCCGCCGGGCATGCCGGAACCAGCTCTCAGACGTGCCAGAAGCACGTGCCGGACACGCCGGAACCACCTACTAGAGAGACCGGAACCACCTGCCAGACCCGCCTGAACCACCTGCTGAGTACGCTGGAACAACCTGCTCTACTCGCTGGAGCCACCTGCTGGACACGCCAAAATCACCTGATGGCTACGCCAGCACCACTCGGCAGACAAGCCAGAATCACCTGCAGGGTATGCCGGAACCACCTCTCAGACGTGCCAGAACCCCTTGTCGGACACTCCGGAATCACCTGTCAGGCATGCCGGAACCACCTCTCGAACGTGCCAGAATGACGTGCCAGAGACACCGGATGCACCTGCCGAGCACGCCGGAACCTCCTCTTCGACTCGCCGGAACCACCAGCCAGAGACGCCAAAATCCCCTGCCAGGTAGGCCAGAATCACATGGCGGACGCTCCGGAATCTCCCGCCGGGAAGGTAGGAACCACCTCTCAAACATACTGGAAGCACGTGCCGGACATGCCGGCACCACGTACTGGACAGACCAGAAACACCTGCCGGACCTGCCTGAACCACCTGCTGAGCACACCGGAACAACTTGCTCGACTCGCTGGAGCCACCTGCTGGACACCCCAAAATCACCAGCCAGCTATGCCAGAACCACTTGCCGTACACTCCGGAATCACCTGCTGGTTACACCAGAGCCACTTGGTGGACAATCCAGAATCACCTGCCGGACATGCCAGAACCACCTGTCACACATGCCGGAACCACGTGCCTGACACGCCGGAACCACCTCGCGGACAGACCGGAACCACCTACCAGACATGCCGGAACCACCTGCCGGACACGCCAAAATCACCTGCGGGCTAGGCCAGAACCACTTGTAGGACTCTCCTGGAGCACCTGCCGGGCATGCGGGAACCACCTCTCAGACGTGCCAGAACCACGTGCGGCACATGACGGAACCCATTACCGGACAGACCGGAACCACCTGCTGGACACGCCAGAATCACCTGCCAAGAACACCGGAACCACCTGAACAGCTCGCCAGAAACACCTGCCGGACATGCCAAAATCATCTGCCGGCTACACCAGAACCTCTTGCCGGACACTCCGGAATCACCTGCCAGACATGATGCAACCAAATGTCAGACGTGCCAGAACCACGTGCCAGAGACACCGGATGCAACTGCCGAGCATGCCGGAACCTCCTGCTCAACTCGCTGTAACCACCTGCCGGGGACGCCAAAATCACCTGTCAGCTAGGCCAGAACCACGTGGCGGACTCTATGGAATCACCCGCCGGGCATGCCGGAACCAGCTCTCAGACGTGCCAGAAGCACGTGCCGGACACGCCGGAACCACCTACTAGAGAGACCGGAACCACCTGCCAGACCCGCCTGAACCACCTGCTGAGTACGCTGGAACAACCTGCTCTACTCGCTGGAGCCACCTGCTGGACACGCCAAAATCACCTGATGGCTACGCCAGCACCACTCGGCAGACAAGCCAGAATCACCTGCAGGGTATGCCGGAACCACCTCTCAGACGTGCCAGAACCCCTTGTCGGACACTCCGGAATCACCTGTCAGGCATGCCGGAACCACCTCTCGAACGTGCCAGAATGACGTGCCAGAGACACCGGATGCACCTGCCGAGCACGCCGGAACCTCCTCTTCGACTCGCCGGAACCACCAGCCAGAGACGCCAAAATCCCCTGCCAGGTAGGCCAGAATCACATGGCGGACGCTCCGGAATCTCCCGCCGGGAAGGTAGGAACCACCTCTCAAACATACTGGAAGCACGTGCCGGACATGCCGGCACCACGTACTGGACAGACCAGAAACACCTGCCGGACCTGCCTGAACCACCTGCTGAGCACACCGGAACAACTTGCTCGACTCGCTGGAGCCACCTGCTGGACACCCCAAAATCACCAGCCAGCTATGCCAGAACCACTTGCCGTACACTCCGGAATCACCTGCTGGTTACACCAGAGCCACTTGGTGGACAATCCAGAATCACCTGCCGGACATGCCAGAACCACCTGTCACACATGCCGGAACCACGTGCCTGACACGCCGGAACCACCTCGCGGACAGACCGGAACCACCTACCAGACATGCCTGAACCACCTGCCGAGCATGCCGGAACCACCTGCCGGACACGCCAAAATCACCTGCGGGCTAGGCCAGAACCACTTGTAGGACTCTCCTGGAGCACCTGCCGGGCATGCGGGAACCACCTCTCAGACGTGCCAGAACCACGTGCGGCACATGACGGAACCCATTACCGGACAGACCGGAACCACCTGCCGGACACGCCAGAATCACCTGCCAAGAACACCGGAACCACCTGAACAGCTCGCCAGAAACACCTGCCGGACATGCCAAAATCACCTGCCGGCTACACCAGAACCTCTTGCCGGACACTCCGGAATCACCTGCCAGACATGATGCAACCAAATGTCAGACGTGCCAGAACCACGTGCCAGAGACACCGGATGCAACTGCCGAGCATGCCGGAACCTCCTGCTCAACTCGCTGTAACCACCTGCCGGGGACGCCAAAATCACCTGTCAGCTAGGCCAGAACCACGTGGCGGACTCTATGGAATCACCCGCCGGGCATGCCGGAACCAGCTCTCAGACGTGCCAGAAGCACGTGCCGGACACGCCGGAACCACCTACTAGAGAGACCGGAACCACCTGCCAGACCCGCCTGAACCACCTGCTGAGTACGCTGGAACAACCTGCTCTACTCGCTGGAGCCACCTGCTGGACACGCCAAAATCACCTGATGGCTACGCCAGCACCACTCGGCAGACAAGCCAGAATCACCTGCAGGGTATGCCGGAACCACCTCTCAGACGTGCCAGAACCCCTTGTCGGACACTCCGGAATCACCTGTCAGGCATGCCGGAACCACCTCTCGAACGTGCCAGAATGACGTGCCAGAGACACCGGATGCACCTGCCGAGCACGCCGGAACCTCCTCTTCGACTCGCCGGAACCACCAGCCAGAGACGCCAAAATCCCCTGCCAGGTAGGCCAGAATCACATGGCGGACGCTCCGGAATCTCCCGCCGGGAAGGTAGGAACCACCTCTCAAACATACTGGAAGCACGTGCCGGACATGCCGGCACCACGTACTGGACAGACCAGAAACACCTGCCGGACCTGCCTGAACCACCTGCTGAGCACACCGGAACAACTTGCTCGACTCGCTGGAGCCACCTGCTGGACACCCCAAAATCACCAGCCAGCTATGCCAGAACCACTTGCCGTACACTCCGGAATCACCTGCTGGTTACACCAGAGCCACTTGGTGGACAATCCAGAATCACCTGCCGGACATGCCAGAACCACCTGTCACACATGCCGGAACCACGTGCCTGACACGCCGGAACCACCTCGCGGACAGACCGGAACCACCTACCAGACATGCCTGAACCACCTGCCGAGCATGCCGGAACCACCTGCCGGACACGCCAAAATCACCTGCGGGCTAGGCCAGAACCACTTGTAGGACTCTCCTGGAGCACCTGCCGGGCATGCGGGAACCACCTCTCAGACGTGCCAGAACCACGCGCGGCACATGACGGAACCCATTACCGGACAGACCGGAACCACCTGCCGGACACGCCAGAATCACCTGCCAAGAACACCGGAACCACCTGAACAGCTCGCCAGAAACACCTGCCGGACATGCCAAAATCACCTGCCGGCTACACCAGAACCTCTTGCCGGACACTCCGGAATCACCTGCCAGACATGATGCAACCAAATGTCAGACGTGCCAGAACCACGTGCCAGAGACACCGGATGCAACTGCCGAGCATGCCGGAACCTCCTGCTCAACTCGCTGTAACCACCTGCCGGGGACGCCAAAATCACCTGTCAGCTAGGCCAGAACCACGTGGCGGACTCTATGGAATCACCCGCCGGGCATGCCGGAACCAGCTCTCAGACGTGCCAGAAGCACGTGCCGGACACGCCGGAACCACCTACTAGAGAGACCGGAACCACCTGCCAGACCCGCCTGAACCACCTGCTGAGTACGCTGGAACAACCTGCTCTACTCGCTGGAGCCACCTGCTGGACACGCCAAAATCACCTGATGGCTACGCCAGCACCACTCGGCAGACAAGCCAGAATCACCTGCAGGGTATGCCGGAACCACCTCTCAGACGTGCCAGAACCCCTTGTCGGACACTCCGGAATCACCTGTCAGGCATGCCGGAACCACCTCTCGAACGTGCCAGAATGACGTGCCAGAGACACCGGATGCACCTGCCGAGCACGCCGGAACCTCCTCTTCGACTCGCCGGAACCACCAGCCAGAGACGCCAAAATCCCCTGCCAGGTAGGCCAGAATCACATGGCGGACGCTCCGGAATCTCCCGCCGGGAAGGTAGGAACCACCTCTCAAACATACTGGAAGCACGTGCCGGACATGCCGGCACCACGTACTGGACAGACCAGAAACACCTGCCGGACCTGCCTGAACCACCTGCTGAGCACACCGGAACAACTTGCTCGACTCGCTGGAGCCACCTGCTGGACACCCCAAAATCACCAGCCAGCTATGCCAGAACCACTTGCCGTACACTCCGGAATCACCTGCTGGTTACACCAGAGCCACTTGGTGGACAATCCAGAATCACCTGCCGGACATGCCAGAACCACCTGTCACACATGCCGGAACCACGTGCCTGACACGCCGGAACCACCTCGCGGACAGACCGGAACCACCTACCAGACATGCCTGAACCACCTGCCGAGCATGCCGGAACCACCTGCCGGACACGCCAAAATCACCTGCGGGCTAGGCCAGAACCACTTGTAGGACTCTCCTGGAGCACCTGCCGGGCATGCGGGAACCACCTCTCAGACGTGCCAGAACCACGCGCGGCACATGACGGAACCCATTACCGGACAGACCGGAACCACCTGCCGGACACGCCAGAATCACCTGCCAAGAACACCGGAACCACCTGAACAGCTCGCCAGAAACACCTGCCGGACATGCCAAAATCACCTGCCGGCTACACCAGAACCTCTTGCCGGACACTCCGGAATCACCTGCCAGACATGATGCAACCAAATGTCAGACGTGCCAGAACCACGTGCCAGAGACACCGGATGCAACTGCCGAGCATGCCGGAACCTCCTGCTCAACTCGCTGTAACCACCTGCCGGGGACGCCAAAATCACCTGTCAGCTAGGCCAGAACCACGTGGCGGACTCTATGGAATCACCCGCCGGGCATGCCGGAACCAGCTCTCAGACGTGCCAGAAGCACGTGCCGGACACGCCGGAACCACCTACTAGAGAGACCGGAACCACCTGCCAGACCCGCCTGAACCACCTGCTGAGTACGCTGGAACAACCTGCTCTACTCGCTGGAGCCACCTGCTGGACACGCCAAAATCACCTGATGGCTACGCCAGCACCACTCGGCAGACAAGCCAGAATCACCTGCAGGGTATGCCGGAACCACCTCTCAGACGTGCCAGAACCCCTTGTCGGACACTCCGGAATCACCTGTCAGGCATGCCGGAACCACCTCTCGAACGTGCCAGAATGACGTGCCAGAGACACCGGATGCACCTGCCGAGCACGCCGGAACCTCCTCTTCGACTCGCCGGAACCACCAGCCAGAGACGCCAAAATCCCCTGCCAGGTAGGCCAGAATCACATGGCGGACGCTCCGGAATCTCCCGCCGGGAAGGTAGGAACCACCTCTCAAACATACTGGAAGCACGTGCCGGACATGCCGGCACCACGTACTGGACAGACCAGAAACACCTGCCGGACCTGCCTGAACCACCTGCTGAGCACACCGGAACAACTTGCTCGACTCGCTGGAGCCACCTGCTGGACACCCCAAAATCACCAGCCAGCTATGCCAGAACCACTTGCCGTACACTCCGGAATCACCTGCTGGTTACACCAGAGCCACTTGGTGGACAATCCAGAATCACCTGCCGGACATGCCAGAACCACCTGTCACACATGCCGGAACCACGTGCCTGACACGCCGGAACCACCTCGCGGACAGACCGGAACCACCTACCAGACATGCCTGAACCACCTGCCGAGCATGCCGGAACCACCTGCCGGACACGCCAAAATCACCTGCGGGCTAGGCCAGAACCACTTGTAGGACTCTCCTGGAGCACCTGCCGGGCATGCGGGAACCACCTCTCAGACGTGCCAGAACCACGCGCGGCACATGACGGAACCCATTACCGGACAGACCGGAACCACCTGCCGGACACGCCAGAATCACCTGCCAAGAACACCGGAACCACCTGAACAGCTCGCCAGAAACACCTGCCGGACATGCCAAAATCACCTGCCGGCTACACCAGAACCTCTTGCCGGACACTCCGGAATCACCTGCCAGACATGATGCAACCAAATGTCAGACGTGCCAGAACCACGTGCCAGAGACACCGGATGCAACTGCCGAGCATGCCGGAACCTCCTGCTCAACTCGCTGTAACCACCTGCCGGGGACGCCAAAATCACCTGTCAGCTAGGCCAGAACCACGTGGCGGACTCTATGGAATCACCCGCCGGGCATGCCGGAACCAGCTCTCAGACGTGCCAGAAGCACGTGCCGGACACGCCGGAACCACCTACTAGAGAGACCGGAACCACCTGCCAGACCCGCCTGAACCACCTGCTGAGTACGCTGGAACAACCTGCTCTACTCGCTGGAGCCACCTGCTGGACACGCCAAAATCACCTGATGGCTACGCCAGCACCACTCGGCAGACAAGCCAGAATCACCTGCAGGGTATGCCGGAACCACCTCTCAGACGTGCCAGAACCCCTTGTCGGACACTCCGGAATCACCTGTCAGGCATGCCGGAACCACCTCTCGAACGTGCCAGAATGACGTGCCAGAGACACCGGATGCACCTGCCGAGCACGCCGGAACCTCCTCTTCGACTCGCCGGAACCACCAGCCAGAGACGCCAAAATCCCCTGCCAGGTAGGCCAGAATCACATGGCGGACGCTCCGGAATCTCCCGCCGGGAAGGTAGGAACCACCTCTCAAACATACTGGAAGCACGTGCCGGACATGCCGGCACCACGTACTGGACAGACCAGAAACACCTGCCGGACCTGCCTGAACCACCTGCTGAGCACACCGGAACAACTTGCTCGACTCGCTGGAGCCACCTGCTGGACACCCCAAAATCACCAGCCAGCTATGCCAGAACCACTTGCCGTACACTCCGGAATCACCTGCTGGTTACACCAGAGCCACTTGGTGGACAATCCAGAATCACCTGCCGGACATGCCAGAACCACCTGTCACACATGCCGGAACCACGTGCCTGACACGCCGGAACCACCTCGCGGACAGACCGGAACCACCTACCAGACATGCCTGAACCACCTGCCGAGCATGCCGGAACCACCTGCCGGACACGCCAAAATCACCTGCGGGCTAGGCCAGAACCACTTGTAGGACTCTCCTGGAGCACCTGCCGGGCATGCGGGAACCACCTCTCAGACGTGCCAGAACCACGTGCGGCACATGACGGAACCCATTACCGGACAGACCGGAACCACCTGCCGGACACGCCAGAATCACCTGCCAAGAACACCGGAACCACCTGAACAGCTCGCCAGAAACACCTGCCGGACATGCCAAAATCACCTGCCGGCTACACCAGAACCTCTTGCCGGACACTCCGGAATCACCTGCCAGACATGATGCAACCAAATGTCAGACGTGCCAGAACCACGTGCCAGAGACACCGGATGCAACTGCCGAGCATGCCGGAACCTCCTGCTCAACTCGCTGTAACCACCTGCCGGGGACGCCAAAATCACCTGTCAGCTAGGCCAGAACCACGTGGCGGACTCTATGGAATCACCCGCCGGGCATGCCGGAACCAGCTCTCAGACGTGCCAGAAGCACGTGCCGGACACGCCGGAACCACCTACTAGAGAGACCGGAACCACCTGCCAGACCCGCCTGAACCACCTGCTGAGTACGCTGGAACAACCTGCTCTACTCGCTGGAGCCACCTGCTGGACACGCCAAAATCACCTGATGGCTACGCCAGCACCACTCGGCAGACAAGCCAGAATCACCTGCAGGGTATGCCGGAACCACCTCTCAGACGTGCCAGAACCCCTTGTCGGACACTCCGGAATCACCTGTCAGGCATGCCGGAACCACCTCTCGAACGTGCCAGAATGACGTGCCAGAGACACCGGATGCACCTGCCGAGCACGCCGGAACCTCCTCTTCGACTCGCCGGAACCACCAGCCAGAGACGCCAAAATCCCCTGCCAGGTAGGCCAGAATCACATGGCGGACGCTCCGGAATCTCCCGCCGGGAAGGTAGGAACCACCTCTCAAACATACTGGAAGCACGTGCCGGACATGCCGGCACCACGTACTGGACAGACCAGAAACACCTGCCGGACCTGCCTGAACCACCTGCTGAGCACACCGGAACAACTTGCTCGACTCGCTGGAGCCACCTGCTGGACACCCCAAAATCACCAGCCAGCTATGCCAGAACCACTTGCCGTACACTCCGGAATCACCTGCTGGTTACACCAGAGCCACTTGGTGGACAATCCAGAATCACCTGCCGGACATGCCAGAACCACCTGTCACACATGCCGGAACCACGTGCCTGACACGCCGGAACCACCTCGCGGACAGACCGGAACCACCTACCAGACATGCCTGAACCACCTGCCGAGCATGCCGGAACCACCTGCCGGACACGCCAAAATCACCTGCGGGCTAGGCCAGAACCACTTGTAGGACTCTCCTGGAGCACCTGCCGGGCATGCGGGAACCACCTCTCAGACGTGCCAGAACCACGTGCGGCACATGACGGAACCCATTACCGGACAGACCGGAACCACCTGCCGGACACGCCAGAATCACCTGCCAAGAACACCGGAACCACCTGAACAGCTCGCCAGAAACACCTGCCGGACATGCCAAAATCACCTGCCGGCTACACCAGAACCTCTTGCCGGACACTCCGGAATCACCTGCCAGACATGATGCAACCAAATGTCAGACGTGCCAGAACCACGTGCCAGAGACACCGGATGCAACTGCCGAGCATGCCGGAACCTCCTGCTCAACTCGCTGTAACCACCTGCCGGGGACGCCAAAATCACCTGTCAGCTAGGCCAGAACCACGTGGCGGACTCTATGGAATCACCCGCCGGGCATGCCGGAACCAGCTCTCAGACGTGCCAGAAGCACGTGCCGGACACGCCGGAACCACCTACTAGAGAGACCGGAACCACCTGCCAGACCCGCCTGAACCACCTGCTGAGTACGCTGGAACAACCTGCTCTACTCGCTGGAGCCACCTGCTGGACACGCCAAAATCACCTGATGGCTACGCCAGCACCACTCGGCAGACAAGCCAGAATCACCTGCAGGGTATGCCGGAACCACCTCTCAGACGTGCCAGAACCCCTTGTCGGACACTCCGGAATCACCTGTCAGGCATGCCGGAACCACCTCTCGAACGTGCCAGAATGACGTGCCAGAGACACCGGATGCACCTGCCGAGCACGCCGGAACCTCCTCTTCGACTCGCCGGAACCACCAGCCAGAGACGCCAAAATCCCCTGCCAGGTAGGCCAGAATCACATGGCGGACGCTCCGGAATCTCCCGCCGGGAAGGTAGGAACCACCTCTCAAACATACTGGAAGCACGTGCCGGACATGCCGGCACCACGTACTGGACAGACCAGAAACACCTGCCGGACCTGCCTGAACCACCTGCTGAGCACACCGGAACAACTTGCTCGACTCGCTGGAGCCACCTGCTGGACACCCCAAAATCACCAGCCAGCTATGCCAGAACCACTTGCCGTACACTCCGGAATCACCTGCTGGTTACACCAGAGCCACTTGGTGGACAATCCAGAATCACCTGCCGGACATGCCAGAACCACCTGTCACACATGCCGGAACCACGTGCCTGACACGCCGGAACCACCTCGCGGACAGACCGGAACCACCTACCAGACATGCCGGAACCACCTGCCGGACACGCCAAAATCACCTGCGGGCTAGGCCAGAACCACTTGTAGGACTCTCCTGGAGCACCTGCCGGGCATGCGGGAACCACCTCTCAGACGTGCCAGAACCACGTGCGGCACATGACGGAACCCATTACCGGACAGACCGGAACCACCTGCTGGACACGCCAGAATCACCTGCCAAGAACACCGGAACCACCTGAACAGCTCGCCAGAAACACCTGCCGGACATGCCAAAATCACCTGCCGGCTACACCAGAACCTCTTGCCGGACACTCCGGAATCACCTGCCAGACATGATGCAACCAAATGTCAGACGTGCCAGAACCACGTGCCAGAGACACCGGATGCAACTGCCGAGCATGCCGGAACCTCCTGCTCAACTCGCTGTAACCACCTGCCGGGGACGCCAAAATCACCTGTCAGCTAGGCCAGAACCACGTGGCGGACTCTATGGAATCACCCGCCGGGCATGCCGGAACCAGCTCTCAGACGTGCCAGAAGCACGTGCCGGACACGCCGGAACCACCTACTAGAGAGACCGGAACCACCTGCCAGACCCGCCTGAACCACCTGCTGAGTACGCTGGAACAACCTGCTCTACTCGCTGGAGCCACCTGCTGGACACGCCAAAATCACCTGATGGCTACGCCAGCACCACTCGGCAGACAAGCCAGAATCACCTGCAGGGTATGCCGGAACCACCTCTCAGACGTGCCAGAACCCCTTGTCGGACACTCCGGAATCACCTGTCAGGCATGCCGGAACCACCTCTCGAACGTGCCAGAATGACGTGCCAGAGACACCGGATGCACCTGCCGAGCACGCCGGAACCTCCTCTTCGACTCGCCGGAACCACCAGCCAGAGACGCCAAAATCCCCTGCCAGGTAGGCCAGAATCACATGGCGGACGCTCCGGAATCTCCCGCCGGGAAGGTAGGAACCACCTCTCAAACATACTGGAAGCACGTGCCGGACATGCCGGCACCACGTACTGGACAGACCAGAAACACCTGCCGGACCTGCCTGAACCACCTGCTGAGCACACCGGAACAACTTGCTCGACTCGCTGGAGCCACCTGCTGGACACCCCAAAATCACCAGCCAGCTATGCCAGAACCACTTGCCGTACACTCCGGAATCACCTGCTGGTTACACCAGAGCCACTTGGTGGACAATCCAGAATCACCTGCCGGACATGCCAGAACCACCTGTCACACATGCCGGAACCACGTGCCTGACACGCCGGAACCACCTCGCGGACAGACCGGAACCACCTACCAGACATGCCTGAACCACCTGCCGAGCATGCCGGAACCACCTGCCGGACACGCCAAAATCACCTGCGGGCTAGGCCAGAACCACTTGTAGGACTCTCCTGGAGCACCTGCCGGGCATGCGGGAACCACCTCTCAGACGTGCCAGAACCACGCGCGGCACATGACGGAACCCATTACCGGACAGACCGGAACCACCTGCCGGACACGCCAGAATCACCTGCCAAGAACACCGGAACCACCTGAACAGCTCGCCAGAAACACCTGCCGGACATGCCAAAATCACCTGCCGGCTACACCAGAACCTCTTGCCGGACACTCCGGAATCACCTGCCAGACATGATGCAACCAAATGTCAGACGTGCCAGAACCACGTGCCAGAGACACCGGATGCAACTGCCGAGCATGCCGGAACCTCCTGCTCAACTCGCTGTAACCACCTGCCGGGGACGCCAAAATCACCTGTCAGCTAGGCCAGAACCACGTGGCGGACTCTATGGAATCACCCGCCGGGCATGCCGGAACCAGCTCTCAGACGTGCCAGAAGCACGTGCCGGACACGCCGGAACCACCTACTAGAGAGACCGGAACCACCTGCCAGACCCGCCTGAACCACCTGCTGAGTACGCTGGAACAACCTGCTCTACTCGCTGGAGCCACCTGCTGGACACGCCAAAATCACCTGATGGCTACGCCAGCACCACTCGGCAGACAAGCCAGAATCACCTGCAGGGTATGCCGGAACCACCTCTCAGACGTGCCAGAACCCCTTGTCGGACACTCCGGAATCACCTGTCAGGCATGCCGGAACCACCTCTCGAACGTGCCAGAATGACGTGCCAGAGACACCGGATGCACCTGCCGAGCACGCCGGAACCTCCTCTTCGACTCGCCGGAACCACCAGCCAGAGACGCCAAAATCCCCTGCCAGGTAGGCCAGAATCACATGGCGGACGCTCCGGAATCTCCCGCCGGGAAGGTAGGAACCACCTCTCAAACATACTGGAAGCACGTGCCGGACATGCCGGCACCACGTACTGGACAGACCAGAAACACCTGCCGGACCTGCCTGAACCACCTGCTGAGCACACCGGAACAACTTGCTCGACTCGCTGGAGCCACCTGCTGGACACCCCAAAATCACCAGCCAGCTATGCCAGAACCACTTGCCGTACACTCCGGAATCACCTGCTGGTTACACCAGAGCCACTTGGTGGACAATCCAGAATCACCTGCCGGACATGCCAGAACCACCTGTCACACATGCCGGAACCACGTGCCTGACACGCCGGAACCACCTCGCGGACAGACCGGAACCACCTACCAGACATGCCTGAACCACCTGCCGAGCATGCCGGAACCACCTGCCGGACACGCCAAAATCACCTGCGGGCTAGGCCAGAACCACTTGTAGGACTCTCCTGGAGCACCTGCCGGGCATGCGGGAACCACCTCTCAGACGTGCCAGAACCACGCGCGGCACATGACGGAACCCATTACCGGACAGACCGGAACCACCTGCCGGACACGCCAGAATCACCTGCCAAGAACACCGGAACCACCTGAACAGCTCGCCAGAAACACCTGCCGGACATGCCAAAATCACCTGCCGGCTACACCAGAACCTCTTGCCGGACACTCCGGAATCACCTGCCAGACATGATGCAACCAAATGTCAGACGTGCCAGAACCACGTGCCAGAGACACCGGATGCAACTGCCGAGCATGCCGGAACCTCCTGCTCAACTCGCTGTAACCACCTGCCGGGGACGCCAAAATCACCTGTCAGCTAGGCCAGAACCACGTGGCGGACTCTATGGAATCACCCGCCGGGCATGCCGGAACCAGCTCTCAGACGTGCCAGAAGCACGTGCCGGACACGCCGGAACCACCTACTAGAGAGACCGGAACCACCTGCCAGACCCGCCTGAACCACCTGCTGAGTACGCTGGAACAACCTGCTCTACTCGCTGGAGCCACCTGCTGGACACGCCAAAATCACCTGATGGCTACGCCAGCACCACTCGGCAGACAAGCCAGAATCACCTGCAGGGTATGCCGGAACCACCTCTCAGACGTGCCAGAACCCCTTGTCGGACACTCCGGAATCACCTGTCAGGCATGCCGGAACCACCTCTCGAACGTGCCAGAATGACGTGCCAGAGACACCGGATGCACCTGCCGAGCACGCCGGAACCTCCTCTTCGACTCGCCGGAACCACCAGCCAGAGACGCCAAAATCCCCTGCCAGGTAGGCCAGAATCACATGGCGGACGCTCCGGAATCTCCCGCCGGGAAGGTAGGAACCACCTCTCAAACATACTGGAAGCACGTGCCGGACATGCCGGCACCACGTACTGGACAGACCAGAAACACCTGCCGGACCTGCCTGAACCACCTGCTGAGCACACCGGAACAACTTGCTCGACTCGCTGGAGCCACCTGCTGGACACCCCAAAATCACCAGCCAGCTATGCCAGAACCACTTGCCGTACACTCCGGAATCACCTGCTGGTTACACCAGAGCCACTTGGTGGACAATCCAGAATCACCTGCCGGACATGCCAGAACCACCTGTCACACATGCCGGAACCACGTGCCTGACACGCCGGAACCACCTCGCGGACAGACCGGAACCACCTACCAGACATGCCTGAACCACCTGCCGAGCATGCCGGAACCACCTGCCGGACACGCCAAAATCACCTGCGGGCTAGGCCAGAACCACTTGTAGGACTCTCCTGGAGCACCTGCCGGGCATGCGGGAACCACCTCTCAGACGTGCCAGAACCACGCGCGGCACATGACGGAACCCATTACCGGACAGACCGGAACCACCTGCCGGACACGCCAGAATCACCTGCCAAGAACACCGGAACCACCTGAACAGCTCGCCAGAAACACCTGCCGGACATGCCAAAATCACCTGCCGGCTACACCAGAACCTCTTGCCGGACACTCCGGAATCACCTGCCAGACATGATGCAACCAAATGTCAGACGTGCCAGAACCACGTGCCAGAGACACCGGATGCAACTGCCGAGCATGCCGGAACCTCCTGCTCAACTCGCTGTAACCACCTGCCGGGGACGCCAAAATCACCTGTCAGCTAGGCCAGAACCACGTGGCGGACTCTATGGAATCACCCGCCGGGCATGCCGGAACCAGCTCTCAGACGTGCCAGAAGCACGTGCCGGACACGCCGGAACCACCTACTAGAGAGACCGGAACCACCTGCCAGACCCGCCTGAACCACCTGCTGAGTACGCTGGAACAACCTGCTCTACTCGCTGGAGCCACCTGCTGGACACGCCAAAATCACCTGATGGCTACGCCAGCACCACTCGGCAGACAAGCCAGAATCACCTGCAGGGTATGCCGGAACCACCTCTCAGACGTGCCAGAACCCCTTGTCGGACACTCCGGAATCACCTGTCAGGCATGCCGGAACCACCTCTCGAACGTGCCAGAATGACGTGCCAGAGACACCGGATGCACCTGCCGAGCACGCCGGAACCTCCTCTTCGACTCGCCGGAACCACCAGCCAGAGACGCCAAAATCCCCTGCCAGGTAGGCCAGAATCACATGGCGGACGCTCCGGAATCTCCCGCCGGGAAGGTAGGAACCACCTCTCAAACATACTGGAAGCACGTGCCGGACATGCCGGCACCACGTACTGGACAGACCAGAAACACCTGCCGGACCTGCCTGAACCACCTGCTGAGCACACCGGAACAACTTGCTCGACTCGCTGGAGCCACCTGCTGGACACCCCAAAATCACCAGCCAGCTATGCCAGAACCACTTGCCGTACACTCCGGAATCACCTGCTGGTTACACCAGAGCCACTTGGTGGACAATCCAGAATCACCTGCCGGACATGCCAGAACCACCTGTCACACATGCCGGAACCACGTGCCTGACACGCCGGAACCACCTCGCGGACAGACCGGAACCACCTACCAGACATGCCTGAACCACCTGCCGAGCATGCCGGAACCACCTGCCGGACACGCCAAAATCACCTGCGGGCTAGGCCAGAACCACTTGTAGGACTCTCCTGGAGCACCTGCCGGGCATGCGGGAACCACCTCTCAGACGTGCCAGAACCACGCGCGGCACATGACGGAACCCATTACCGGACAGACCGGAACCACCTGCCGGACACGCCAGAATCACCTGCCAAGAACACCGGAACCACCTGAACAGCTCGCCAGAAACACCTGCCGGACATGCCAAAATCACCTGCCGGCTACACCAGAACCTCTTGCCGGACACTCCGGAATCACCTGCCAGACATGATGCAACCAAATGTCAGACGTGCCAGAACCACGTGCCAGAGACACCGGATGCAACTGCCGAGCATGCCGGAACCTCCTGCTCAACTCGCTGTAACCACCTGCCGGGGACGCCAAAATCACCTGTCAGCTAGGCCAGAACCACGTGGCGGACTCTATGGAATCACCCGCCGGGCATGCCGGAACCAGCTCTCAGACGTGCCAGAAGCACGTGCCGGACACGCCGGAACCACCTACTAGAGAGACCGGAACCACCTGCCAGACCCGCCTGAACCACCTGCTGAGTACGCTGGAACAACCTGCTCTACTCGCTGGAGCCACCTGCTGGACACGCCAAAATCACCTGATGGCTACGCCAGCACCACTCGGCAGACAAGCCAGAATCACCTGCAGGGTATGCCGGAACCACCTCTCAGACGTGCCAGAACCCCTTGTCGGACACTCCGGAATCACCTGTCAGGCATGCCGGAACCACCTCTCGAACGTGCCAGAATGACGTGCCAGAGACACCGGATGCACCTGCCGAGCACGCCGGAACCTCCTCTTCGACTCGCCGGAACCACCAGCCAGAGACGCCAAAATCCCCTGCCAGGTAGGCCAGAATCACATGGCGGACGCTCCGGAATCTCCCGCCGGGAAGGTAGGAACCACCTCTCAAACATACTGGAAGCACGTGCCGGACATGCCGGCACCACGTACTGGACAGACCAGAAACACCTGCCGGACCTGCCTGAACCACCTGCTGAGCACACCGGAACAACTTGCTCGACTCGCTGGAGCCACCTGCTGGACACCCCAAAATCACCAGCCAGCTATGCCAGAACCACTTGCCGTACACTCCGGAATCACCTGCTGGTTACACCAGAGCCACTTGGTGGACAATCCAGAATCACCTGCCGGACATGCCAGAACCACCTGTCACACATGCCGGAACCACGTGCCTGACACGCCGGAACCACCTCGCGGACAGACCGGAACCACCTACCAGACATGCCTGAACCACCTGCCGAGCATGCCGGAACCACCTGCCGGACACGCCAAAATCACCTGCGGGCTAGGCCAGAACCACTTGTAGGACTCTCCTGGAGCACCTGCCGGGCATGCGGGAACCACCTCTCAGACGTGCCAGAACCACGCGCGGCACATGACGGAACCCATTACCGGACAGACCGGAACCACCTGCCGGACACGCCAGAATCACCTGCCAAGAACACCGGAACCACCTGAACAGCTCGCCAGAAACACCTGCCGGACATGCCAAAATCACCTGCCGGCTACACCAGAACCTCTTGCCGGACACTCCGGAATCACCTGCCAGACATGATGCAACCAAATGTCAGACGTGCCAGAACCACGTGCCAGAGACACCGGATGCAACTGCCGAGCATGCCGGAACCTCCTGCTCAACTCGCTGTAACCACCTGCCGGGGACGCCAAAATCACCTGTCAGCTAGGCCAGAACCACGTGGCGGACTCTATGGAATCACCCGCCGGGCATGCCGGAACCAGCTCTCAGACGTGCCAGAAGCACGTGCCGGACACGCCGGAACCACCTACTAGAGAGACCGGAACCACCTGCCAGACCCGCCTGAACCACCTGCTGAGTACGCTGGAACAACCTGCTCTACTCGCTGGAGCCACCTGCTGGACACGCCAAAATCACCTGATGGCTACGCCAGCACCACTCGGCAGACAAGCCAGAATCACCTGCAGGGTATGCCGGAACCACCTCTCAGACGTGCCAGAACCCCTTGTCGGACACTCCGGAATCACCTGTCAGGCATGCCGGAACCACCTCTCGAACGTGCCAGAATGACGTGCCAGAGACACCGGATGCACCTGCCGAGCACGCCGGAACCTCCTCTTCGACTCGCCGGAACCACCAGCCAGAGACGCCAAAATCCCCT